>NW_022444746.1:0-3112 GCF_009761245.1 Sapajus apella
AGCCATATACAGACTTCTAAGAATTAGATTTATGATCGCATCTAAATTATACGAGAAACGTCTCTTTCAAACTGCTCCACTGTGTGTTCGTTCACCTTAGGAAGTTGCATCTATGTTTAGATTCAGCGTGTTAGAAACACGTTTCTCCAAAAAGCGGCATTTGGATATTCCTGAGTAAATTGGATTATAGGGTGTAATGAGAAATATCTGGCCCTAAAATAACAACGGAGCTATGTAGCAGAATGATTGTCAAGGTGTATATTAAACTTACAGAGATAAACAATTTTGTGAATGTAGCAGTTCACTAACCCTTTCTTTGGAGAATCTGGAAAGAGATATTTCCAGCCATATGTAGGCTCCTAAGTATTAAATTTAAGATCGCATCTAAATCACAGGAGAAACGTCTCATGCAAATTGGTCTGCTGTGTGTTCGTTCACATTCGGAAGTTGCATCTATGTTTGGATTCAGCGAGTTAGAAACACTTTTCCCCAAATAGCGGCATTTGAATATCCCTGAGAGAATGGGAGTATAGGGTGTAATGAGAAATATCGGGCTCTAAAACAAAAACGGAGCTATGTAGCAGAATGATTGTCAAGGTGTATATTCAACTTAGTGAGTTAAACAGATATGTGAATGTAGCAGTTCAGAAAACCTTTCTTTGGAGAATCTGGAAAGAGATATTTCCAGCCATATACAGGCTCCTATGAATTAGCGGTAAGATGGCGTCTAAACCACAGGAGAAACGTCTCTTTCAAAGTGCACCGCTGTGTGTTCGTTCACCTTCGGTAGTTGCATCTATGTTTAGATTCAGCGAGTTAGAAACACGTTTCTCCAAAAAGCTACGTTTGGATATTCCTGAGTGTATGGGAGTATAGGGTGTAATGAGAAATATCGGGATCTAAAACAAAAACGGAGCCATGTAGCAGAATGATTGTCAAGGTGTATATTCAACTTAGAGAGGTAAACAAATATTTGTATGTAGCAGTTAAGAAAACCTTTCTTTGCTGAATCTGGAAAGAGATATTTCCAGCCATATACAGGCTCCTAAGAATTAGCGGTAAGATCGCCTCTAAGCCACAGGAGAAACGTCTCTTTCTAACTGCTCTGCTGTGTTTGGTTCACATTAGGAATTTGCATCTATGTTTAGATTGAGCGAGTTATAAACAGGTTTCCTCTAAAAGCTGCGTTTGGATATTCGTGGGTCATTGGGATTATAGGGGGTAATGAGAAATATCTGGCTCTAAAACAAAAACGGAGCTATGTAGAAGAATGAGTGTCACGGTGTGTATTCATCTTACAGAGTTAGACAGATGTGTGAGTGCAGCAGTTCAGAAACCCTTTCCTTGGAGAATCTGGAAAGAGATATTTCCAGCCATAAACAGGCTCTTAAGAATAAGCTTGAAGATCTCATTTAAAGCATATGAGAAATGTCTCTTTCAAACAGCTCCACTCTGTGTTCGTTCACCTTAGGGAGTTGCATCTACATTTAGATTCTGCGAGTTAGAAACACGTTTCTCCACAAAGCTGCGTTTGGATATTCCTGAGTAAATGGGAGTATAAGGTTTAATGAGAAATATCTGGCTCTAAAACAAATCGGAGCTATGTTGCAGGAAGATTGTCAAAGTGTATGTTCAACTTACAGAGTTAAACAGATGTGTGAATGTAGCAGTTCAAGAACACATTCTTTGGAGAATCTGGAAAGAGATAATTCCAGCCATATACAGGCTCATAAGATTTAGCTGTAAGATCACATTTAATCCAAAGGAGAAAACTCTCTTTCAAACAACTCTGCTGTGTTAGGTTCACATTAGGAAGTTACATCTATGTTTAGATTCAGCGAGTTAGAAACAGGTTTCTTCTAAAAGCTGCGTTTGGATATTCCTGGGTTATTGGGAGTATAGGGTGTAATGAGAAATATCTGTCTCTAAAAGAAAAACTGAGCTATGTAGAGAATGATTGTCAAGGTGTATATTCAACTTACAGAGTTAGAAGGACGTGTGAATGTAGCAGTTCAGAAACCTTTCCTTGAAGAATCTGGAGAGAGATAGTTCCAGCCATATACAGGCTCATAAGAATTAGCTTTAAGATCCCATCTAAACCACGGGAGAAACGTATCTTTCAAACTGCTCTGCTCTGTGTTCGTTCATCTTCGGTAGTTGCATCTATGTTTAGATTCAGCGAGTTAGAAACACGTTTCTTCTAAAAGCTGCGTTTGGATATTCCTGCGTGAAAGGGAATAATGGGTGTAATTAGAAATATCATCTGGCTCTAAAACAAAAGCGGAGCTATGTAGCAGAATGATTGTCAAGATGTATATTAAACTTACAGAGTTAAACAGTTGTGTGAATGTAGCAGTTCACTAACCCTTTCTTTGGAGAATGTGGAAAGACATATTTCCGTCCATATACAGGCTCCTAAGAATTAGCTTTAAGATCGCGTCTAAATCACAGGAGAAACGTCTCTTTCAAACTGCTCCGCTGTGCGTTCGTTCACCTTAGGAAGATGCATCTATGTTTAGATTCAGCGAGTTAGAAACACGTTTCTCCAAATAGCGGCCTTTGGATATTCCTGAGTGAATGGGAGTATAGGGGGTAATGAGAAATATCGGGCTCTAAAAAAAAAACGGAGCTATGGAGCAGAATGATTGTCAAGGTGTGTATTCAACTTAAATAGTTAAACAGATATGTGAATGTAGCAGTTCAGGAAACATTTCTTTGGAGAATCTGGAAAGAGATATTTCCAGCCATATACAGGCTTCTAAGAATTAGTGGTAAGATAGCGTCTAAACCACAGGAGAATCGTCTCTTTCAAGCTGCTCTCTTATGTGTTCGTTCATCTTCGGAAGTTGCATCTATGTTTAGATTCAGCGAGTTAGAAACCCGTTTCTTCTGAAAGCTGCGTTTGGATATTCCTGAGTGAATGGGAATAATGGGTGTAATGAGAAATATCTGGCTCTAAAACAAAAGCGGAGCTATGTAGCAGAATGATTGTCAAGGTGTATATTAAACTTACAGAGTTAAAGTATAGTGTGTATGTAGCAGTTAACTAACCATTTCTTTGGAGAATCTGGAAAGAGATATTTCCAGCCATATACAGACTCTTAAGAATTAG
>NW_022444747.1:0-3111 GCF_009761245.1 Sapajus apella
GGCCATCTTGGGGAACACACATCCATAAACACAAACCTAGAAACACACACACACACTGTCTCCCTCTGATCGCACACACACATAAACACAAACCTAGAAACATACACACACACACATACACACACACTGATCGCAAGGCTCCTATGGTTGGTTCCTAAGGGTGGAGGGCGCCACCTTGTGGCCATCTTGGGAAACACATACCCATAAACACAAACCTAGAAACACATACACAGTCTCTCTGATCACACACACACATAAACACAAACCTAGAAACACACACAGTCTCTCTGATCGCACACACCCATAAACACAAACACAGACACACACACACACACACACACACACACACACACACACACTGATCGCAGGCTCCTGCGGTTGGTTCCTAAGGGTGGAGGGCGCCACCTTGTGGCAATCTTGGGAAACACACACCCATAAACTCAAACCTAGAAACATGAACACACACCGTCTCCCTCTGATCGCACACACACATAAACACAAACCTAGAAACACACACACACACACACACACACAGACATACAATCACAAGGCTCCTGTGGTTGGTTCCTAAGGGTGGAGGGCACAGCCTTCTGGCCATCTTGGGAAACACACACCCATAAACACAAACCTAGAAACACACACACTCTCCCTCTCTGATTGCACACACCCATAAACACAAACCTAGAAACACACACCCTCTCTGATCTCAAACACTCATAAACACAAACCTAGAAACACACACACACACTCTGATCGCAACACCCAAAAACACAAACCTAGAAACACACACACACACACACTCTCTCTCTCTGATCGCAAGGCTCCTGTGGTTGGTTCCTTAGGGTGGAGGGTGCTACCTTGTGGCAATCTTGGGCAACACACACCCATAAACACAACCTAGAAACACACACACTGTCTCCCTCAGCACACACACATAAACACAAACCTAGAAACACACACACACACAATCACAAGGTTCCTGTGGTTGGTTCCTAAGGGTGGAGGGCACAGCCTTCTGGCCATCTTGGGAAACACACACCCATAAACACAAACCTAGAAACACACACACACACACACACACACACAATGATGGCAAGGATCCTGTGGTTGGTTCCTAAGGGTGGAGGGCGCCACCTTTTGGCCATCTTGAGAAAAGCACACCCATAAACACAAACCTAAACACACACACACACACACACACACACTGATCCCAAGGCTCCTGTGGTTGGTTCCTAAGGGTGGAGGGTGCCACCTTGTGGCCATCTTGGGAAACACACATCCATAAACACAAACCTAGAAACACACACACACACACACACACACACACACAGTCTCTCTCATCACACAAACCCATAAATACAAACCTAGAAACACACACAGTCTCTCTGATCACACACACTCATAAACACAAACCTAGAAACACACACACACTCTCTCTCTGATAGCACACACCCATAAACACAAACCTAAAAATACACACACACACACTCATAGCAAGGCTCCTGTTGGTTCCTAAGGGTGGAGGCTACCACCTCGTGGCCATCTTGGGAAACACACACACATAAACACAAACTTAGAGACACACACATACACACACATACACACCACAAGGCTAGTGTGGTTGGTTCCTAAGGGTGGAAGCCGCCACCTTGTGGCCATCTTGGGAAACACACACCTATAAACACAGACCTAGAAACACACACACACACAGACTCTCTCTCTGATTGCATACACCCATAAAACACAAACCTAGAAACACACACACACAGACTCTATTGCACACACCGATAAATACAAACCTAGAAACACACAGACACACATTTTCTCTCTCTCTGATCGTACACACTCATAAACACAAACCTAGAAACACATACACTCTCTCTCTGATTGCACACACCCATAAACACAAACCTAGAAACAGACACACACACTCTTTCTGATCGCACACACCCATAAACACAAACCTAGAAACACACACACACACACTGATCGCAAGGCTCTGTGGTTGGTTCCTAAGGGTGGAGGGTGCCACCTTATGGCCATCTTGGGAAACACACACCCATAAACACAAACCTAGAAACACACACAGACACACACACACACTTATAGCAAGGCTCCTGTGGTTGGTTCCTAAGGGTAGAGGGCTTTAACTTGTGGCCATCTTGGGAAACACACACCCATAAACATAAACCTAGAGACACACACACACACACCACAAGGCTCCTGTGGTTGGATTGTAAGGTGGAAGGCGCCACCTTGTGGCCATCTTGGGAAACACACACCTATAAACACAAACCTAGAAACACGCACACACAGACTCTCTCTCTGATCGCACACACCCATAAACACAAATCTAGAAACACACACACACACACTCTCTGACCCAATACACCCATAATCACAAACCTAGAAACACACACAAACTCTCTCTCTCTGATCGCAGACCCATAAACTCAAACCTAGAAACACACACACACACACACACACTCTCTCTCACACTGATCGCAAGGCTCCTGTGGTTGGTTCCTAAGGGTGGAGGGCGCCACCTTGTGGCCATCTTGGGAAACATACACCCATAAACACAAACCTAGAAACACACACACTCTCCTCTCTGATTGCACACCCATAAACACATACGTAGAAACACAGAAACACACACACACACACAGATCACAAGGCTCCTGTGGTTGGTTTCTAAGGGTGGTGGATGCCACCTTGTGGCCATCTTGGGAAACACACACCCATAAACACAAAACCCAGACACATACACACACACACACACACACACACACACACACACACACACACAGATCGCAAGGCTCCTGTGGTTGGTTTCTAAGAGTGGTGGATGCCACCTTGTGGCCATTTTGGGAAACACACACCCATAAACACAAAACCTAGACACATACACACACACACACACACACACACACAATCACAAGCCTCCTATGGCTGGTTCCTATGGGTGGAGGGCGCCACCTTGTGGCCACCTTGGGAAACACACACCCATAAATACAAACCTAGACACACACACACACACACACACACACACACACAATCACAGGGCTCCTGTGGTTGGTTCCTAAGGGTGGAGGACGCCACCTTGTGGCC
>NW_022444748.1:0-3111 GCF_009761245.1 Sapajus apella
TCCATTTCTGCAAAAAAGGCTTTTGGAATTTTGATAGACATTGCCTTGAATCTGTAGATGGCTTTGGGTAGTATTGATATCTACTCTTTTCTTCCATTAGCACAAGGTGGTTTTCTATCCATTTATTTATGTATTTATTTTTAAATTATTTGTTTTATTTATTTTTTAAGGGCGGGTTTTACCATGTTGGTCAGGCTGGTCTTGATCTCCCGACATCAGGTGATCTGCCCGCGTTGGCCTCCAAAGTGCTTGAATTACAGGCGTGAGCCACCGTGCCCGGCCTATCCATTTATTTAGGCCTTTTTTTTTTTTTTTTTTTTTTTTGAGACAGAGTGTTGCTCTGTCACCATGCTGGAGTGCAGTGGCATGATCTCAGCTCGCTGCAACCTCTTCCTTCTGGGTCAAGCCATTCCCCTGCCTCAGCCTCCTGAGTAGCTGGGACTACAGGCATACACCACCACACCCAGGTAATTTTGTATTTTTAGTAGAGACGGGGTTTCACCATGTTGACCAGTATGGTCTTGATCTCTTGGCCTTGTGATCCACCTGCCTCTGCCTCCCGAAGTGTAGGGATTACAGGTGTGAGCCACCACACCCGGCCTAGGCCTTTCTTGATTTAGGACTTTCAGGAATGTTTTGTAATTTGCCGTGTACAAGACTTTCACTCCTTGGTTAAATTTATTCCCAGATATTTCATGCTTTTAAATAATATTGTGCCTGGAATTGCTTCTTAAATTTCCTTTTTTGATTGTTAAGTAGTGGTATTTAGAAACATAACTAGTTTTTGCTTGTTGATCTTGTATCCTAAAATCTTGCTGAATCATTTATTTGCTCTAGGAGTTGCCTTACATACTTTCGGATTTTCTATGTGTAAGATCACATTATCTGTGAATACAGTTTTACTTCCTTTTCAGTTTGAATGCCTGTTATTCCTTTTTCTTGTCTAATTGCTCTGGCTAGAACTTCTAGTCCAGGCCTGGTGCAGTGGATCACACCTGTAATCCCCACATTTTGGGAGGCAGAGGCGGGCGGATCACTTGAGCCCAAGATTCTGAGATGAGCCTGAGCAACATGGCAAAACCCTATCTCTACACAAACCAAATTACCCAGATGTGGTGGCACATTCCTGTGGTATCAGCCCCAGGAGGCTGAGATGGGAGGGTGACTTTCGGCCCCAGAGGTCGAGGCTGCAGTGAGCTATGATGGTACAGTGGTACTCCAGCCTGGACAACACAGTGAGACCCTGCTGAAAAAAAAAAAAGGAAGCTTCCAGCGCAACGTTGAATAGCACTGGGGAAAGCAGGCATTTTTGACTTGTTTGTGAAGTTGTGGGAAAACTTTTCAGTCTTTTGCCATTCAGTATGATGTTAGCTGTGGGTTTTTCATAAGTGCCTTTATTATGTTGAAGCATCTTCCCTCTATTCCTGGTTTTCTGGGAGTTATTTTTTAAAATAAAACTATGGTTCTGTTTTTAGTTCTGAGGGTTTTTATCATGAAAATGTGTTGGCTTTTGTAAATGCCTTTTCTGCACCAATTAAGATAATCATTCCACTGATGTAAGGTGTTAGATTGATTTGCTTTGCTTATGTTGAACAATCTTTGCATTCCTGTTAGAAATTCTATTTGGTCATGATATAAAATGTGCTGTATTTGGTTTGCTAGTGTTTTGTTGAAGATTTTTGCATTGATACTCGTGAGGGGTATTGATTTTTATTTTTTATTTTCATGTCTTAACACGGCTTTGTCATTAGGGTAGTGCTGGCATCTGAATAAGTTAGGAAGTATTCCCTCCTCTTTGATTTTATTGGACGTGTTTGAGAAGGATTGATATTAGTTTTTCTTTAAATCTTTAGAAGACTTCACCAGTGAATCTACCTGGTTCCAGGATTTTCTTTGTGGAGAAGTTTTGATTAAATGTTTTTACTTGTTATATACGTGGTAAGACTTTCACTTTCTTTTTGAGTCAATTGATGTAATTTGTGTGTTTCTATGTATTTGTCCATTTCATCTAGGTTATCCGATTTTTGGTGTACCATTGTTTATAGTATTCTCATATATTGCTTCTTATTTCTGTTTGTTCAGGAGCAATATCTCTGCTTGCATTTCTAATTTTGATTATTTGTATCTTCTCGTGTGTGTGTGTGTGTGTGTGTGTGTGTGAGTGAGTCCAGCTAAAGGTTTGTCAAATGGATTTTTTTCAAAAAACTAACTTTTGGTTCCATTGATCTCAGAATTGTTTTTCCATGATCTATTTTTATTTATTTCGACTCTGATCTTTATTTCCCTCTTTGTGTTAGCTTTTAGTTTAGTTCGTTCTTTTTCTTGAGCCATAAGATGTGAAGTCAGTTTATTTATTTGACATATATTTTTTCTTTTTTTTTTTTTTTTTTTTGAGACTGTGTCAATGGGTTGGAATGCAGTGGTACAACCTCGGCTCACTGCAACCTCTGCCTCCCGGATTCAAGCAATTCTCCTGCTTCAGCCTCCTGAGTAGCTGGGATTACAGGAATGTGCCACCACACCCAGCTAATGTTTATATTTTTAGTAGAGATGGGGTTTCACCATGTTGGGCAGGATGGTCTCGATCTTTTGACCTCATGATCCACCCGCCTTGGCCTCCCAAAGTGCTGGGATGACAGGCGTGACCCACTACGCCCTGCATGTTTCTTTTTTTATGTAGGCATTGACAGCTATACATTTCCCTCTGAGTACCGCCTTTACTGTATCCTGTAAGTTTTGGTATGTTGTGTTTTCAGTTTCTTTGGTCTCTGTTTTCTAATTTGTCTCATGATTTCTTTGACCTATAATTTAAGAATGTGTTGTTGGCTGGGTGCGGTGGCCCACGCCTGTAACCTCAACATATTGGGAGGCCAAGATGGGCAGATCAGCTGAGATCAGAAGTTTGCGACCCACATGGTGAAACCCTGTTTCTACTAAAACTACAAAAATTAGTCAGAATGGTGGCAGACGCCTGTAATCCCAGCTACCCGGGAGACGGAGGAAGGAGAATCGCTTGAACCTGGGGGACAGAGGTTGCAGAGAGTCGAGATTGCACCACTGCACTCCAGCCTGGGGAAAAGAGCAAAACTCGGTCTCAAAAAACAAAAAAAA
>NW_022444749.1:0-3111 GCF_009761245.1 Sapajus apella
TCAGCCTCCCAAAGTGCTGGGGTTACAGGCGTGAGCCACCATGCCCAGCCAATTCTTTACTGTTTTGATAGATGAATAGGGATGACTTATTGTTTTATTGTGTGTTCCTTCGATTTCTGGAACTTGAACATTTCACTAGTGGTTTGTGAAACCAGCTGTGGCTCTCTGTTGACATCACCATGGTTTTCATTAGCTTGTCTAGACTGGATACTTCTCCTAGGACTCGGGCCACGTGACCTTTGTGTCTAGTGCAAAGCCCTCCTCTAAGGACCACCAGCATCTGGTGCCCGTGCCTGGCTCTTTTTGGAATCATCTGACTTCAAAGTTGCTCATATGCCTGGCTGACTTTCCTCTTGCTAGAGACTGTTTAGGGAGCTGGTACCTTACTCAGCCTGGGCCATTTCCCAACTAGTCCTTCTGGTTAGTTCCAGCTCCCTGGCCTGGGAGTAATTCTCATCTACTTTCATTCTATTAGGCTTTTCCCTCCTTTATTTTTCTCTTTTGAAAAATAAAAAATAGGATTATTGCTTTTTCCCCTTTGACTATAAAAGAAGCCTATGCTCATGTAAAAAATTCAGATATTATAGAAAGGTGTAAAAAAAGAAAACTTCCGGCAATAAAATGAGTTTGGCAAAACAACAACATAAAATACTAACAACAGGAGGACACAGGGGCTCACGCCTGCAATCCCCGCACTTTGGGAGGCCGAGGCAGTTTGAGACCAGACTGGGCAACATGGCAAAACCCTGTCTCTCATACAAATACAAAAATTAGTCAGGTGTGGTGGTGCAAACTTGTAATCCCAGCTACTCAGGAGGCTGAGGCAGGAGAATCGCTTGAACCTGAGAGGCAGAGATTGTGGTAAGCCAAGATGGTGCCACTGCACCCTAGCCTGGTCAACAGAGCGAGACTTAGTCTGAAAAAAAAAATTAACAACAAAAAATAAAACTCACTCTATAATTATATAATCCAGAGCTATTTGATATTAATATTTGGACTATTTTCTTTCTAGATTTTTCTATGCATACATGTATATATTCATTTTTATAAAAATGGACTTATTTTTAAAATTTCGATTTAAAAGAACTTTTTTAAGTTCATTTTGAAGCATTCACATTAGATCTCAGATTTATATATACAGTTTGCATCCAATACTTTTTTGGGTAACACAAATATTAATACGGCCAAGTATCAACCGCATTCCACTTCTGTGTTAAAAACAAGTTTCTATTTGTAATGCACCACATTCCTGAACTGTTGCAAAAACCTTCTTGGAATTAGTGTGTGCATGTTTTTTAAAAAAATATTGCCTAGGCCAGGCCCGGTGGCTCACGCCTGTAATCACAGCACTTTGGGAGGCTGAGGAGGGCAGATCACCTGAGGTCAGGAGTTCAAGACCAGCCTGACCAACATGGCGAAAAGCCATCTTTACTAAAAATACGAAAAAAAAAATCAGGTTTGGTGGTGCGAGCCTGTAATCCCAGCTACTTGAGATGCTGAGGCAGAAGAATCTCTTGAACCCAGGAGGCAGGGGTTGCAGTGAGCCCAGATCGCACCACCTCAGCCTCTCAGGTAGCTGGGACTACAGGCGTGTGCCGCCATGCCTGACTAATTTTTTGTATTTTTTGTAGAGACAGGGTTTTGCCATGTTGCCCAGTCTAGTCTTTAACTCCTGGGCTTAAGCGATCTGCCTGCCAGCCTCCCAAAGTTTGTGGGTTACAGCTTGAGCCACTGTGCCTGATAAGTTTTGATTAATTTAGCATGGCAACATATTGACAAATCATTACTAATTGATATAGGTTTTTCAGTCTGCTAGATATTACAAATTGTGAGTGGAATGAAGCTGCATTTCATGAACATCGTGTGACCCAGGGACAAATGAATCCACTGGTCACACGATGTCTCTTAAAGTACACTTGTGATACTTGAACCAGGGAACTGTGGCAATCAGGAAACTGTGGACCATGGCAACCAGTAAAGATCCATCTCAGTACAGGATAGAATCTGTACTTAAGTGGGGGATTAGTTGAAGGAATACAAATTGTAGCCAAGTAAGAATGTTTCCTCAGAGCTCACAGTATAATTAGAATTAGAGTCAGATGAAAAAAGAAGGCATAGAATAGCCTCATTCATATAGGAAGTTATCCTAATTGCCAGTACCAATGTAGCAACTTCTGACTGAGAGATTATGAGTCATATTAATCAATAACTTGTAATACTGACTTATGAAGGACATTGACGCTGGGCACAGTGACTCCCATCTGTAATCCCAGCTACTTGGGAGGTCAAGGCCAGGAATGAGTGCAGAATGGGGCATTGTGTGCAACCCTAGATCTTGCTCCTGGGAGCCCCTGGAGGGGCACTTTAAAAAAAAAAAGAGGGGGGTCTCTTTAGCTGGGTGTGGTGGCTCACACCTATAGTCCCACCTCCTCAAGAGGCTGGGGCAGAAGGATCACTTGAGACCAGGAGTCGAAGTCTTCAGTGAGCTGTGATTGTGCACTATATTCCAGCCTGGGTGACAGGGCAAGAATTTATCTCTTAAAAAGAAAAATGGCTGAGGCAGGAGAATTGCTTGAACCTGGGAGACGGAGGTGGCAGTGAGTGGAGGTTGTGCCACTGCACTCCAGCCTGGCGCCTGGTGACAGAATGAGAGTCTGTCTCAAAGAAAAAAAAATAAAAACAGGACATTGATGAGGATAAAAGTTCTATGTTTAGGCTGGCTCTCTAAAAGATAACAAATGAATTCTAAATTAACAAATACAATATGGCTGGGCGCGGTGGCTCACGCCTGTAATCTCAGCACTTTGGGAGGCCGAGGTGGGTGGATCACCTGAGGTCGGGAGTTTGAAACTAGCCTGAAAAACATGGAGAAACCCTGTCTCTACTAAAAATACAAAATTAGCGGGGCATGGTGGCGCGTGCCTGTAATCCCAGATAATCGGGAGGCTGAGGCAGGAGAATTGCTTGAACCTGGGAGGCAGAGGTTTTGGTGAGCTGAGATTTCAGCATTGCACTCCAGCCTAGGCAACAAGAGCAAAACTTCGTCTCAAAAAAAACAAAAAACAAAAAACAAACAAACAAACAAACAAAAAAAACATTTTTTTTTTTTTT
>NW_022444750.1:0-3110 GCF_009761245.1 Sapajus apella
GATGCTAGTGCAGGCTGAAGCCAGTGGGTGGCCAAAGCCGGGTCACAAAAAGCCGACGTGATGATGTTTGGGCCTGGGAGGGCAGGAGGCGAGCCTGGAAAGGTCACAGTGAGGCCTGGGCTGGGTGGGCCTGGAGGGCCTGAGTTGAGGGCCTGGGCTTTCGGCCTACAGAGGCCACCAAGAGATGGGCAGGAGCAGAGTCCACAGAAGTTGCTGCAAGGCAACGTAGGAAGCTGGCTGCAGATGCAGCCGGGAGAAAGAGCTGGGTCTGGAGAAGCAGATATGAAGACGTTCTGGGCCCGGACCGGATGCCAGAAAGCCAACGCTGGGCCTGGGAGGGTGGTCGGGAGGCACCAGCTTGGCCTGAGGGAGCCACTGGGAGGCCAGGGGCTGGGGCTGTGGATACAGACTGCCAGAGGCAGTAGCTGGGCATGAGTGGAGGCCACAGTGAGGCCATGACCTGGGCCCAGAGGGTCCACTGGAAGGTGGACATGGAGGTGGAGTGGAGGCTGGACGTGGAGGGGCTAGCACAGGCAGGAGCTGGGCCTGGGGAGGCTAGGCCTGGAGAGGAAGGTGTGGGCCTGGACAGGCCACTGGAAGGCAGGAGCTGGCCCCAGAGTTTCTGAAAGGCATGAGTTGGGCCCAGACAGGCTGGTGCGAGGGAGGACCTGGGCCTAGCTAGGCTCGAGGCCAGCACGAGACTAAAGTTGGGTCCGAAGAGGTTTGCCAGAGGTGCGAGCTGGGCCTCAACCAGCCAGTGTGCAGGAGGCACTGGGGCTCTGGACACAGCCGGGAGGCAGGCAGGCAGGATTTTGGCCTGGGGAAGCCGTCGGCCAGCAGCAGCTGGTCCTGGGAAGGCTGCGAAAAGTCCAGAGCTGGGCCCGGAGAGGTCACTGTCACACAGTAGCTGGGCCTCTCAGGGCCACCTGGAGGCAGACTGTATACCCAGAAAGTTCCACTTGAGGAAGTTTTGGACCGACATAGGAAAGGCTGCCAGGAGCTGGCCAGGAGCCCAGCCAAAAGAGGCAGCTGGGAAGCGGGGCATGGGCCTGTGGGTGTGCCCAGGAAGAGGAGACCCGCCTGGGGAGGTGGCCAGGAAGGAGGCAGAGGCTGGGACTCCCAGAGAGGCTGACTGGAGGCAGGAGCTGGGACCCATGGGGCCGCTGGGAGGCAGGAGCTGGCCCTGGAGGGGCCCACATGAGGACGTTTGGAGCATATGATGGGCTGCCAGGAGGGCAGGAGCTGGGTCTGGAAAGGCTGACTTTAGGACCCGATGCTGGCAGGAGGAGACTGAAGCTGGGCCGGAAGAAGCAGAAACGAGGATGTTTGGGGCCTGGAGACTGACCGGGAGTGCGGCAGCTGGGCCTGGAGAGGCCACCGTGAAGCCTGTGCTGGGTGGGCCTGGAGGGCCTGAGTCAAGGGCCTGAGCTTTTGGGCTTACAGAGGCCGCTGCAAGCTGGGCATGAGCGGAACCCACAGAGGTTGCTACGAGGCAAGGCAGGAAGGGGGCCTGTTGACGCAGCAGGGAGGAAGAGCTGGGCCTCGAGAGGCAGACATGAAGACTTCTGGGCCAGAAGAGGATACCAGAAAGCCAACGCTGGCCCTGGAGGGCCGCCAGGAGGCATCAGCTTGTCCTAAGGGGGCCAGTGGGAGACCAGGGGCTAGGCCTGTGGACACAGGCTGTCACGGAGGCAGGAGATGAGCCTGAGTGGAGGCCATGGTGAAGGCCATGAGCTGGGCCAGGAGGGTCCACTGGAAGGCAGATGCGGAGGCGGAGGCTGGACCCAGATGGGCCTAGTTCAGGCAGAAGCCGGGCATGGGGACGCCGGGCCTGGAGAGGAAGCTGTGGGCCTAGACAGGCTGCCAGGAGGCAGGAGCTGGCCAGGGAGAGCTCGTGAGAGGCATGAGCTGGGCCCAGACAGGCCGGTGGGAGGGAGAACCCAGGCCTAGCTAGGCTGGAGGTCAGTGCGAGGCGAGAGCTGGGTCTGGAGACGTTTGCCAGAGGTGCGAGCTGGGCCCCAACCAGCCAGTGGGAGGGCAGCACTTGGCCTGTGGATGCAGCTGTGAGGCAGTCAGGCAGGATCATGGCTTGAAGGAAGCCATCGGCAGGCAGCAGCTGGTCCTGGGTAGTCTGCGCGGAGTCCAGAGCTGGGCTGGAGAGGCCACTGTCAGGCACTAGCTGGGCCTGTCAGGGCCACCAGGAAGCAGACAGAAGGCCCAGAAAGCCCCACTTGAGGAAGCTTCGGGCCGACAGGAAAGGCCGCCAGGGGGTGGCCAGGGGCCCAGCCAAAAGAGGCTGCAGGGAGGTAGGACGTGGGCCTGTGGGCACAGCCAGGAGGAGAAGACCCGATAGGGAGGCTGCCAGGAGGGAGGCAGAGTCTGGGCTTCCCAGAGAGGCCAACAGGAGGTAGGAGCTGGGCCCAAGGGAGCCACTGGGAGGCAGGAGCCAGCCCTGGAGGGGCCCATGTGAGGATGTTTTGCACCCATGAGGGGCCACTGGGAGGGCAGGAGCTGAGCCTGGAAAGGCCAACTTCAGGACCAAATGTTTGGTCTGGCTGAAGCCGGCAGGAGGAAGCTGGAGCCGAGCCACTTAAAGCCAACTTGAGGATGTTTGGGGCCTGGAGATGCCCTGGGAGGGGAGAAGGCAAGCATGGACAGGCCACTGTGAGGCCTCAGCTGCATGTGCCTGGAGGGCCTGAGTCAAGGGCCTGAGGCTTTGGGCCTACAGAGGCCACTGGGAGCTGGGCAGGAGTAGAGTCCACAGAGGTTGCTGCGAGGTGAGGCAGGAAGGTGGGCGTGTAGACGCAGCCTGGAGAAGAGCTGGGCCCCGAGATGCAGACGTGAAGACGTTCTGGGCCCAGAAAGGATGCCAGAAAGCCAACGCTGGGACCGGGAGGGCCGCTGGGGGGCACTGGCTTGGCCTGAGGGGGCCCTTGCAAGGCTGGGGGCTGGGCCTGTAGATACAGGCTGCCACAGAGGCAGGAGCTGGGCTTGAGCGGAGGCCACGGCGAGGCCACGAGCTGAGCCTGGAGGGTTCACTGGGAGGCGGACGTGGAGGCTGGACCTGGAGGGGCCTAGCACAGTCAGGAGCCAGGCCTGGGGAGGCCGGG
>NW_022444751.1:0-3109 GCF_009761245.1 Sapajus apella
TGGGGGCCAATATTCAACATCCTTAAAGAAAAGAACTTTCAACCCAGAATCTCCTATCCAGCCAAACTAAGCTTCATAAGTGAAGGAAAAATAAAATCCTTTGGGAACATGCAAGTACTCAGAGACTTCGTCACCACCAGGCCAGCTCTACAAGAGCTCCTGAAAGAGGCTCTACACATATAAAGGAACAACAAGTACGAGCTCAACTAAAGGGCAAAACAGCCAGCTAGCACCAAAATGGCAGTATCAAATTCACACATAACAATATTAACCCTAAATGTAAATGGACTAAATGCCCCAATCGAAAGACACAGACTGGCAAAATGGATAAAAAGACAAAACCCATCAGTGTGCTGTATCCAGGAAACCCATCTCACATGCAAGGATACACAAAGGCTCAAAATAAAGGGATGGAGGAAGATTTACCAAGCAAATGGAGAGCAAAAAAAAAGCAGGAGTTGCAATTCTCATCTCTGATAAATTAGACTTTAAAGCAACAAAGATCATAAGAGACAAAGAGGGACATTACATAATGGTAAAAGGATCAATGCAACAAGAAGAGCTAACGATCCTAAATATATACGCACCCAATACAGGAACACCCAGATACATAAGGCAAGTTCTTAATGACTTACAAAGAGACTTAGACTCCCACACAATAATAGTGGGAGACTTTAACACCCCATTGTCAACATTAGACAGATCAACCAGACAGAAAATTAACAAGGATATCCAGGACTTGAACTCAGACCTGGACCAAGCAAACCTAATAGACATTTACAGAACTCTCCACCCCAAATCCACAGAATATACATTCTTCTCAGCACCACATCACACCTACTCTAAAATTGACCACATAATTGGGAGTAAATCACTCCTCAGCAAATGCAAAAGAACGGAAATCGTATCAAACAGTCTCTCAGACCACAGTGCAATCAAGTTAGAACTCAGAATTCAAAAACTAACCCAGAACCGCACAGCTTCATGGAAACTGAACAACTTGCTCTTGAATGTTGACTGGATAAACAATGAAGACAGAAATCAAGATGTTCTTCGAAACCAACGAGAATGAAGACACAACATACCAGAATCTCTGGGACACATTTAAAGCAGTCTCTAGAGGAAAATATATAGCAATAAGTGCCCACATGAGAAGCAAGGAGAGATCAAAAATTGACACCCTATTGTCAAAACTAAAAGAGCTAGAGGAACAAGATAAAAAAAAAAAACTCAAAGTCTAGCAGAAGACAAGAAATAGCTAAGATCAGAGCAGAACTGAAGGAGATAGAGACACAAAAAACCCTTCAAAAAATCAATAAATCCAGGAGCTGGTTTTTTGAAAAGATCAACAAAATAGACAGACCACTAGCCAGATTAATAAAAAAGAAAAGAGAGAATAACCAAATTGATGCAATAAAAAATGATAAAGGGGATATCACCACAGATTCCACAGAAATTCAAACCATCATCAGAGATTATTACAAACAACTCTATGCACACAAACTAATAAACCTGGAAGAAATGGATACATTCCTGGACACTTGCCTCCTCCCAAGCCTAAACCAGGAAGAAGCCAAAACCCTGAACAGACCCATAACAAGGTCTGAAGTTGAGGCAGCAATTAAGAGCTTACCACCCAAAAAAAACCCAGGTCCAGATGGGTTCACAGCTGAATTCTACCAGACATACAAAGAGGAGCTGGTACCATTCCTTCTGAAACTATTCCAAACAATACAAAAAGAGGGAATTCTTCCCAAATCATTTTATGAGACCAACATCATCCTGATTCCAAAACCCAGCAGAGACTCAACAAGAAAAGAAAACTACAGGCCAATATCCATGATGAACATAGATGCAAAAATCTTCAATAAAATACTGACAAGCCGATTGCAACAGCACATCAAAAAGCTTATCCACCATGATCAAGTAGGCTTCATCCCGGGGATGCAAGGCTGGTTCAACATATGCAAGTCTATAAATGTAATTCACCACATAAACAGAACCAAAGACAAAAACCACATGATTATCTCAATTGATGCAGAGAAGGCCTTTGACAAAATTCAACAGCCCTTTATGCTAAAAACCCTCAATAAGCTAGGTATCGATGGAACGTATCTCAAAATAATAAAAGCTATTTATGACAAACCAACAGCCAATATCATACTGAATGGGCAAAAACTGGAAGCATTCCCCTTGAAATGTGGCACCAGACAAGGATGCCCTCTCTCAACACTCCTATTCAATATAGTATTAGAAGTTCTAGCCAGAGCAATCAGGCAAGAAAAAGACATAAAGGGCATTCAAATAGGAAAGGAGGAAGTCAAATTGTCTCTATTTGCTGACGACATGATTGTATGTCTAGAAGACCCCATCGTCTCAGCACCAAACCTCCTGAAACTGATAAGCAAGTTCAGCAAAGTCTCAGGATACAAAATCAATGTGCAAAAATCACATGAATTCCTATACACCAATAACAGACTTAAAGAGAGCCAAATCAAGAACAAACTTCCATTCACAATTGCCACAAAGAGAATAAAATACCTAGGAATACAACTAACAAGGAACGTAAAGGACCTCTTCAAGGAGAACTACAAGCCACTGCACAACGAAATAAGAGAGGACACAAACAGATGGAGAAACATTCCATGTTCATGGTTAGGAAGAATCAATATCGTGAAAATGGCCATACTCCAACAAACATATGAAAAAATGCTCATCATCACTGGTCATCAGAGAAATGCAAATCAAAACTACATTGAGATACCATCTCACGCCATTTAGAATGGCAATCATTAAAAAATCTGGAGACAACAGATGCTGGAGAGGATGTGGAGAAATAGGAACACTTTTACACTGTTGGTGGGAGTGTAAATTAGTTCAACCATTGTGGAAGACAGTGTGGCGATTCCTCAAGGACCTAGAAATAGAAATTCCATTTGACCCAGCAATCCCATTACTGGGTATATATCCAAAGGATTACAAATCGTTCTACTATAAGGACACGTGCACACGAATGTTCATTGCAGCACTGTTTACAATAGCAAAGACCTGGAACCAACCCAAATGCCCATCGACGATAGACTGGATAGGGAAAATGTGGCACATACAC
>NW_022444752.1:0-3109 GCF_009761245.1 Sapajus apella
CTAGTTGGATAGGTCAGGCTAGAGGATGGGATGGAGACTCCAAAGCTGGAGTATTTGAATTTTCATCGAGGAAAGGGAGAGACCAGACCAAAAAGGCCTCAAGCAAGAAGGCTCAACAACAAAGACAAGAGGCAGGACTAGCCTTTGTCCCCCATGCCCAGCCCTGGGAAAGCTGGCTACAGGCAGGAGGGAGCTGGAAGCTAGGATGTCTCTGAGGTGAGGGGATGGGAAGCAGGTGGGGGAGGTGGTGGCCAGAGATGTGCCAGAGAGCAAATGGCACCCGTGGCTTCTTTACCTTTGCGCCTCTTTGTGTTGGTGGCAGGCTCTGCAGTGGTGGATGCTGGTGCTGCAGCGGCCACAGACTCAGTCTCGGATTCACAGCAAGGTGCCACCTTCTGCCTGCAGCAGGCACAACAGAGGCCAGCCCTGGGGCCTAGGCAGCAACTGAGTATATTTCCCATGGGGGATCTAGAAGGGGACCTTCAAAACAAAGCAACACACAAAATCAAAAACAACAACAACAACAAAGAAAAAAACAAAACTAAGCAACACACAAAATTAAAAAAAAAAAGACCAACAAAAAAGAAAAAAACAAAGCAACAGAGCAAGCGCCAAGGGCACAAACACTTCCGCGAGAGTAGTCGGAGCTCCTCCTCTTCCCACTCCCAGCTTCCGACTGAAGGCTGCGGGCCCTGGCTGATGCCTGTCACCCACAAAGCCTCCTATGTCACCTCGTTACCAGGAAACAACAAAGTCAGGCCAGTGGCTCACAATGTCATGCCCCACAACCCCATCCAATGGCTCACAATGCCCATCTCTGCTGCTGGCCACCTGTGGCCACCCTGCCCCTCTTGGTGACTGCATTATTCATCCTGGGCTGCCTGAGATATTCCATTTTTCACTATATGCCTCAAAGGGCTCTAAAATATCCCTTCATAGATTCTATATAGAGAGTGTGTCTCACCTGTGAATAAAAACTAAGGTTTCGTTCTGCGTGATAAATCCACAAACAAAAAGCATTTTCTCAGATCCTTTGGGGCCCACCTCTCACCTTCAGCTTCCTGTTCCTGGTTATTTGGGCTTCTGTCTTGTGTGCTCTGTCAGGTTCTGGGCCTTGTAAGGGTGAGTTCCATTCCTCACTCATTTATACGTGCCCAGTAGGGCCGGCTCCTGGGAGGTTCTTCATGGTGACTGAGGCCATGCATCCTTCACACTGTTCCTTGAATCCACTTGACATGAAATACTCATCCTGAAACGATGCTTTGAAAGTGATCCTTCCAGCCAATTATGGGTCCACTGTATTATGGGTCCCTAGCACCCAATACATGGCATATAAGAAATGAATGAAAAATAGTGAGTGAATGAACAAGTGTGCCTACAAGGTCAGAGAAAAGTGGTCCTACTTACTAGGTATGCTACGAAGGCATGTGGGACTGTTGGATTTGCTATTTCATAGTAGGCCTGGGGCTTTGAAGGCTGGCATTTCCTCATTCTAAACCTCAAATTCCAATAAATTACCACCAAGTGGACAAAGATCCACGGGCCAGAGCTCTTGGTGTCAACAACATATCTTTTTTGGATGTGATTAATGGACAGGGACTATACAGAACTAAAAACAATGTTTGTGTGCTGACTACCTGCAAGCCGTGGTGATAAAGCACTCTGTATACATGATCTTATTCAATGCTTGTTACAAATCCACGAAGTGGATTTTTAGACAAACTTTCTATTCTAGAGTTTTCTGAACAAGAGGCTAGTGTAGTGAGCTTTCCCCTACTCAGCAGCAGATTCAGATATTTGTTATCTTGTGGCCAATCTCATTACATGTACACTCCTACACGCTTCTCCTCTTCCTCTCTTGATTTTATAGCAAATCCCATGCATCACATAATTTCCCCCTGACTGTCTTGGTATATGTCTGTAAAAGATACGATACTTGTTTGTTCTTTCAAGACAAAGTCTCTGTCACCCAGGCTGGAGTTCAGCGGCACGATCTTGGTTCGCTGTGGCCTCTCCTGCCTCAGCTTCCCGAGTAGCTGCAACTACAGACTCACATCACCATGCCCAGCTAATTTTTTTATTTGTATTTTAGTAAAGACAGGGTCTTGCTATGTTGCCCGGGCTGGTCTAGAATTCCTGGATTCAAAGGATCTTCCCGCCTTGACCTCCCACACTACTGAGATTATAGGTGTGAACCACTGTGCCCGGAGACAAGAACTCTTTAAAAAATGTAATCCCAATATCATCATCAACCAACCTTCTCACACCACTGCTCTTTATCACTGTCAACTCTCCTGCTAGCTCCAGATTTCCAATCATTTCATGTATTTATGGTTTGAATCAGGATCCAAATAAAGTCTCTCTTTGGGATTGATTCACCTCTTAGGTTTTGTTTGATCCTGACAGCTTCCCACTTTGATCTCTGTGTTGTCCCTTGCAGTTCATTTATTGAATAAATCAGGCCGTTTCCCCATAGTTTGGATTATGCTAAGTGTATTCTCATTATGCTGTTTCCCATACTGTGAATTTTGCTAACTGTATCTTGTGAGGTTGGTTAACTTGCTCTTCACTTTGTTCTAGTTTTCATAAATTAGTAGTTTGATCTCAAGACTTGGTCAGATTCAGGTTGGACTTGAGGGTCAGGACAAAAAGACTGTGCTAGTTTCTTCTGGGAGGAGGTGTGTACTCTCTGGACATCTTTTCTTTTTTCATTAGTGATGTTAATGGCCATTGATCAATTATGGATTGAACAACGAAGGTATTGTTGTACCATTCCTTCTTCATTTATGAGCTGTCATACTTCCAGAAAGAGATACTGCTACCCTAAGAAGGGCCGTGCATGAAGAAAAAAATAAGGTAAATATAAAAAAGAGATGCTGCTTCTTATAAACTGTGTTACTCACTTTTACAATTTATATAGAAAATGCCAGTTTGTGGCTTGACTTCTTCTGTTTATCATTTTTCAAAATGATGGGCTGTTTCATTTATATCCTTCAATGGTAACCACTTCTATTAATTTATGTATGTAGACAGGGAGGGTCTAGCTCTGTTGCCCAGGCTCATATGCAGAGAAGCAGTCATGCCACTACAGCCTCAAACTTCTAGGCTC
>NW_022444753.1:0-3109 GCF_009761245.1 Sapajus apella
AAAAAGTCAAATCGCTGAATAGACTAATAACAAGTTCTGAAATTGAGACAGTAATTAATATCCTACCAAACAAAAACAAACAAACAAAAAAAACCTCAGGACCAGACAGATTCACAGACCAATTCTACCAGAGGTACAAAGAGGAGCCTGTACCATTCCTTGTGAAACTGAAAAGGAGAGACTTCTTTCTAACTCATTCTATGAGGCCAACATCATCCTGAGACCAAAATGTGGCAGACACACGACAAAAAATACAAAACTTCAGGACAATATCCCCGATGAACATCAATGTGAAAATCCTCAATAAAATATTGGCAAACTGAATCCAGCAGCACATCAAAAAGCTTATCCACCACGATCAAGTTGGCTTCATCCTTGGGATGCAAGGCTGCTTCAACATATGCAAATCAATAAACATACCATATAAACAGAACCAAGGAGTTAAACCAAATGATTACCTCAATACGTGCAGAGACAGCCTTTGATAAAATTTAACATTCCTTCATGTTAAAAACGCGCAATGAACTAGATATTCATGGAACGTATCTCAAATTCTTCTTAAACTTTTCTAAAGCTTAGAACCAGAGGGAATACCGTCAAACCCATTTTTGGGGCCAGCATCATTCGTATGTCAAAGCCAGACACAATTAGAAAACCACAGGCCACTAAGATGAACATAGATGGAAAAACCACCAAGAGAACACCAGCAAAATGAACTCAAGAACACATCAAAGAAATTACACATAATGACCAAGTTGGATTTATCCCTGTCTCAACACTGTTTTTATCATGAAACAATGGTAAAGAGGCTAAAGAGACAACTTAAATACTGGGAGAATAGATTTACCAACCATAGTCTCTCTTAAAAGATTAATACCTAAAATATGTAATGAATTCAAACAACCCAATAGCAAAACAAAATAATAACCTGATTAAAAAATAGGTAAAGGACCTGAAAAGACTTATCTCCAGAGAAGACATAAAAATGGCCAACAAGTATATGAAAAGGTGCTCAACATCACTAGTCATCAGGGAAATACAAATCAAAACCACAATGATTTAGCCCCTAACATCTGTTGGGATGCTTATTATGAAAAAGACAAGAGATTAGTGGTGCTGAGGGTGTAGAGAAAAGGAAACACTTGTAAACTGTGGGTAAGGATGCAGATTTAGGTAGCCACTTTGGAAAACTTCACAGAGCTTCCTAAAAGAAATTCTATGTAGAACTACCATATAGTAATTCATGTAGAATTACCATAGTAATCCCCCTTCTGGATATATCCCCAAAGAAAATGAAATCACCACCTTATAAGGATATCTGTGTGTCCATGCTTAATTGTAGAATTATTCTCAATAGCCAAAGTAGGGAAAGGACCTAAGCATCTACTGATAGAGGAAGGGATAAAGAAACCATGGTATGCATATACAACAGAATACTATCTGGCCTTAAAACAGGAGATCCTGCCATTTTCAGCAACATGGACGAATTATGTTCAGTAAAATAAGCTAGATATAGGAAGACAAATACTACATGAACTCACTTATATGTGGAATCTTAAAAACATAATCATAAACACAAAGCAGCAGAGTAGAATGGTCATTGGGAAAGGTACAGGAGAAATGGGAGATGTGGGCCAAAGGGTATGAATTTTTTATTTACACAGGATGAATACCTGTAGAGACCTAGCATACAGCATAAGCACCGTAGTTGATGACATTGCATTCTATACACTGGAAATTTGTTAAAACAATAAATTTTAGATACTCTTAACACACGCACACACACATATGTGTCAAAAGGAAAGGTGACTATGGAAGATAATGTAGTAATTTTTTAAAGTATTTGACTGTTATAAGCACTTCACCATGCAGATGTATACGGAAACATGTACACCTTACATTTATACAATAAAAATGTTACTCATCATTATTACTAAAAAATAATTTTTCATAGAAACTTAAAATATAAATTATATTAAGATAACTGTATACATATTTTAAGCATTTCTCAGTATTAATTTTTAACATGGTGAATATTAATACAACCTGCATAAATAATTACCAAAAATAAAAATGTCTTCCCCATTCTACTGAGAGATCTTCTAGTAGTCCAGGTTAATTTTTTTTTCTCTAGTTTTTGTGGACATAATTGCAAGTCGAAAAAGAATTTGCCTATGAATCATCGGTTATTTCAGTGTCCTAGGCATCTCTAAAAATAAGCTGCCAGACAGCCTGAACCTGGAAAAGAATTGAAAATTTCCCCATTCGGATGCATTCTTTTGGTTCTCTGGTAACTATAGGAATTTTTAGAAATCAAGTTGCATTCTCGATGTTCACTGCATTCAATAGCATGGGTGTCATGAAAATGTTCCCTTATTTATCTGTATGCCTAATCATTAAACTGTAGTATGAAGTAAATAATAATTCACTTGAAATGCTCCTCTGTAGTTACTGCAAATTTGAATGTGATTATTTAAATGTCACCCAATGAGGCAGAGTAGGATGATTACCAACCACCTGCCCATCTAATACATTCCTCTAGAAGGGCACTCATGTGCTTGCAGGTAAGAAGCATGATATAATTATTTCCTTTTACTTTAATAAATCATGCTTCAGTTTACTGCTGTGAGCCAGGGAGGATTGAAGAGAAAGTGGAGTGGACTAAAAGCTCTGAGAAATAAAGCACAGCTAAGGAGACAGCCAGAGAAGTTGTAGCTCTGAAATTGGCTGCTTTCTCTCAAACACTGAGAGACTTTATTTCTCATAGAGATTAGCTTATTTTTCTCACAAAGGTGGAAGGGGACATTTGGAAATTTTTTTAAAAATCACACACTGGTGTATAGGAAGAAAAATTTAACAATACAGTGAGACCCCCCAGATCTTTCACATTGACATCAATTAAAACATAAGGCATGTCTATCCTGACAAAGACCAAATACACAATTATATAAGCCAAGATTCATCATCTTTCTCAACATCATCATCCACTGAATGTTTACTGTGTGCCAACAAGTTAAGCGCTTTCAAGGCAACCTCACAAAACCTTTATGAGCCAGGTACTTTTATGAGCCCCTTTTTTCAAATGAAGAAATTAAAGCCTACAGAAGTT
>NW_022444754.1:0-579 GCF_009761245.1 Sapajus apella
CAGAACTCAAAGCTGGAAGGGGCTTCAGTAGCCTGACCCTGGGGCAGGAATCCCCTGGGGAATGGGCCCACTGAGTGGTCACCAGCCTCTGTTAGGTAAGTGAGCCCACCATTTCACAGGTGGCTTGTGCCATCTTCCCACAGCTGAAAGAGACCCTGTTCTGCTGGTCTTGGTGGAGAGGACCTGGGTCCCCAGACACCCTGCTCATGGCCTGGTGTCCCAGGGCAATTTTCCCTCCGGGAGGTGTGGGATGTCAAAAGGACGTGTATTATGGGGAAAACAAATGAGCGAAGGGCCCTGTTACCACCGCAAACATGGCTATTGCAATGTGTGTTTAAGCTGTAAACGGCTTGGGGATCACATGCCTAGCACTTCTTGCCTCCCCTCCTCCAAGCTCAATACCTGAACCTCCAAGCTCAACACTGAGTACTTTGAGAAGCCAATGGGGTTGGCCTTGCCATCCCATTCTTTGTCCTCACATCCAGAAAAACTCAACGTGTGATCTGGCAGGAACATCAGTTGCCACATAACCGGCTGCTAGAAAGCTTCCATGATGGAGGCTGCGCATGGTGGCTCACG
>NW_022444754.1:679-3108 GCF_009761245.1 Sapajus apella
AAATATAAAAATTAGCTGGGTATGGTGGTGGGTGCCTGTAATCCCAGCTACTTAGAAGGCTGAGGCAGGAGAATCACTTGAACTTGGGAGGTGGAGGTTGCAGTGAGCCAAGATCACTCCAGACCAGGCAACAGAGCAAGACTCTGCCTCAAAAAAAAAAAAAAAAAATATGGCTAGGTGCAGTGGCTCACGCCTGTAATCTTAGTACTTTGGGAGGATAGGCAGGTGGATTGCTTGAGGTCAGGAGTTCAAGACCAGTCTGGCCAACATGGTGAAACCCCATCTCTACTAAAAATAAAAAAAAATTTAACCAGGTATGGCGGTGTACACCTGTAGTCCCAGCAATTTGGGAGGCTGAGGCAGGAGAATCACTTGAACCCTGGAGGCAGAGGTTGTAGTGAGATCACTCCAGCCTGGGCGACAGAGCCAGACTCTATCTCAAAAAAGAAAAAAAAAAAAAAGAACTTTTATGATGGCATTCCAGACACCAGAATGCCTGACAGATATCTGTACTCTGCCTTGAAGTTTATCTTCTTTTTATACCTTTATGTATTTATTTTTTAATCTAACTTTATTTTTGAGGCAGGGTCTTGCTGTGTTACTCAGGCTAGAGTGCAGTAACATGATCATAGCTCAGTGTAGCCAGTCTCCTGGGCTCTAACAATCCCCCTGCCTCAGCCTCCTGAGTAGCTAGGACTACAGGCTTGTGCCATCACGCCCTGCTAATTTCCTTTATTTTTTGTGTAGAGATGGGGCATCTCACTATATTGCTAAGGCTGGTCTCAAACACCCAGTCTCAAGTGAGCATCCCACCTCAGCCTCCAGTGTTGACATTACAGGTGTGAGCCACTGCACCCAGCCTATTTTTAATTTTTTTTTTTTTTTTGAGATGGAGTCTTCTTCTATCATCCAGGCTGCAGTGCAGTGGCCCAATCTTGGCTCATAGGAACCTCTGCCTTCTGGGTTCAAATGATTCTGCCTCAGCCTTCCAAATAGCTGGGACTACAGGCATATGCCACCATGCCCAGCTAATTTTTGCATTTTTTAGTAGAGATGGGATTTCACCATGTTGGCCAGGCTGGTCTCGAACTCCTGACCTCAAGTGATCCACCTGCCTTGGGCTCCCAAAGTGCTGGGATTACAGGTGTGAGCCACTTCACCCTGTCCAGCGTGGGAGTTTTGATCTGCTATTTCTGACCTGGTCCAGTTCACTCCTCCTTAGGGAACCTAGTGGTCCCTGCTTCCAGGAGGTCACTATGCCGATGCAGAATTTAGTGCAGACACCAGATCAGCATAGCACATTCTATCCCAGAACTCCAGGGCTCAAACCATTGTCTTGCCTCAGCCTCTCAAGTAGCTGGGACTATAGGCTGCCACTGCGACTGGCAATTTGCCTTCTCTGTTCTTCTTGACCAGATCTCATGCTGCCTCTTTCAGAGCTGCAGTAGTCATCCAGGAAACAATTTAAGTGTCCAGTAAAAGGGGGAAAGGTGAGGTGATTCATGGAACATCATCCATCCAGTGGATTATTTCTAAGTATGAAAAGTGTTGTTTACAAAGAGCTTATAAATGTGTGTGTGTGTGTGTTTTCTTTAAGTAGACATGGGGTTTCACCACATCGGTCAGGATGGTCTCGAGCTCTTGACCTGGTGATCCGCCCACCTCAGCCTCCCAAAGTGCTAGGTTTACAGGTGTGAGCCACTGCGACCAGCTATAAATGTGTTTTAAATGTGTGGGGAAATGCTTCTGCTACCCTGTTTAGTGAAAAAAGCAGGATGCAAAATTGCACAGGCAGTAGGATTTCAGCTCTGCAAAACAAACTTGAAATTAACAAAGAGAAAATGACTAGAAGATAATACACCTGGCGTTCACTGGGCTGACTGGCTCCCCTTTGAACCTCAAGTGAGTATAAGATGACCTGACACTCCCTGACACATCCCAGAAGGTTTGATTTTCACTTTCTGAAATCTTTTCTTTCCCTTACTCTTGAATGGCTGGCAACTGCATTCTTTATTGAGAAAACAGAATTGGGCCAGGTCTCACACCTGTAATCTCAGCACTTTGGGAGGTCAAGGTGGGTGGATCATTTGAGATCAGGAGTTTGAGACCAGCCTGGCCAACATGGTGAAACCCCTCTCTATTAAAATACAAAAATTAGCTGGGTGTTGTACTCAGGAGACTGAGGCAGGCAAATCGCTTGAACCTGGGAGGCGGAGGTTGCAGTGAGCCAAGATGGTGCCACAGCTCTCCAGCCTGGGCAACAGAGTGAGACTCTGTCTCAAAAAACAAAAAAAAACAAAAAACACAGCCAGGTGAGGTGGCTCATGCCTGTAATCCCAGCACTTTGGGAGGCCAAGGCAAGCAGATCACAAGGTCAGGAGATTGAGACCATCCTGGCTAACATGGTGAAATCCCATCTCTACTAAAAA
>NW_022444755.1:0-3108 GCF_009761245.1 Sapajus apella
AGAAAAATGATATCTGCATGCAGAAGAAACAGGATCTTGATTTTACATGATATATGAAAATCAACCCCCACACACAAAAAACAAACAAACAATACCCCGAAGACCTGAACAAAAGATCATAAACCACAAAATGTTTTTAACTAAAAAAAAGGTTGAGCATATATTCTGGGTCACTTGAATCTCTGCTCACCTTTGCAAAGAGAAAAAGAAACAAACACCCTGGAAGAAAAACCCCATTGACAATTAATTGCTTTGTCACTGATAAGTATTTTCTTATATGGGTGACCAAAATTACATGCATAAAACGCAAAAATAAACATGGACTACATCAACCTGAAAAGTTTCTGCACAGCAAAGAAACTACTTTCCAAATAAAAAAAACATCCTATAGATTAGGCAAAAATTTCAGGTAATCATGTAATTCATAAGTTGTCATCTAAGGTGTACACCAAAAACACTACAAACTAGCAAAAGAATCTAGTATTTCGCAAAGGACCTGAACAGACAATTCTGCAACATAAAATCGAACAACAGATAAAAGATCCTCAAAATTAACTAACCAACAAAGTTAACTGCGTGTGCTTTAACTGAAAAACACACACAGATAATCTCACACTTACTGAATATTCCTAGAAAGTTTTTTAAATATAGGAGAGGCCAGGCTCGGTGGCTCATGCCAGTAATCCCAGAACTTTGGGAGTCTGAGGGAGATCACCTGAGGTCAAGTTTGACACCTCAAAGAGACCAGCCTGATCAATATGGAGAAACCCCATCTTTACCACCGATACAAAAATTAGCCTGGCGTGGTAGGGGGGCCCCTGTAGTCCCAGCTACTCAGGAGGCTGAGACAGGAAAATTGCTTGAACCCGGGAGCGCAGGTTGCAGTGAGGCCAGATGGCACCACTGCACTCCAGCCTGGGAAGAATGAGATTGTCTCCAAAAAAAAAAAAAAAAAAAAAAAAGGAACACGGATATGGTTTTAGAGAAAAGCAAACTCATACACTGCAGATGAAAATGAAAATCAGAATACACACCACGGAAAACAACTAAATACCTGGAGACTCCTCAGAGAATTAACAATACAGATGTCCCCTGCTCTATTGTGCTCTAGCGAGGTCTCTTTCTAAAGGTCCTGAGACATCAAAATAACCCTGGACCTCAGCTCAGAAGCCCAGGGGCTTGGAGGGTCCCAGGTCCCACGCTTCGCCGCAGCCTCTGGGACAGGCGCTCCTATATGCTGGACGCGGGTCGCACACCGTTCCCGGCCAGGATGCGGACGCTGGGGCGGCCAGGACCCCACAACCGCCGCCATGCAGACTACTGGGGCCCCAAGGCTCACAAGGAGTCAGGGCCCAAAAGGGGAGCGGCGAGGAAGGAGCAGGGAGGTCCGGAGGGTTCCCGGTGGGGTCCATGCCCCGCCAATTACCGCACAGACCTGCCTCCTGCTCCCCCATCACATGGAAGCCACCACGGCTTCTCCGAAACTCGCTGGGACCGCGCCGCCGCTTCTGGCCGCCGCCGCCTCTGCCGGCTGGGACCGCGCCGTCGTTTCTGGACGCCGTCTCTTCTGCCAGCTGGTCCCGCGCTGCCGTTTCTGGACACCGCCGCTTCTGTCTGCCGCAGCCTCTGCCGGCTGGGACCGCGCCGCCGCTCCTGGCCACCGCCATTTCTGCCAGCTGGTCCCACACCGTCACTTCTGGACGCCGCCGCTTCTGGCTTTGCCGCCTCTGCCGGCTGGTCCAGCGCCGCCGCTTCTGGCCGCCGCCATCTCTGCCGACTGGGACTGCCCCGCCGCTTCTAGCCGCCGCCTCTGCCAGCTGGTCCCGCGCCGCCGCTTCCAGACGCCGCCGCTTTCTGCCGGCTGGTTCCGTGCCGCCGCTTCTGGCTTTGCCGCCCCTTCTGGCTTTGCCGCCCCTTCTGGCTTTGCCGCCTCTGCCGGCTGGTCCAGCGCCGCCGCTTCTGGGCGCCGCCATCTCTGCCGGCTGGGACTGCCCCGCCGCTTCCGGACGCAGCCACTTTCTGCCGGCTGGTCCGCGCCGTTGTTTCTGGCCGTCACCGCCTCTGCCGGCTGGTCCCGCGCCGCCGCTTCTGGACGCCGCCGTCTCTGCCGGCTGAGACTGCCTCGCCGCTTCTAGCCGCCGCCTCCTCTGTCGGCGGTCCTGCCCCACCGTTTCTGCGGGCCGCCGCTTTTGCTCGCTCCAACCGATGCCGCGGCTTTTGCTGGGGCCCAGCGGGAAGCGCCGGCTCGGCTTCCGTAGAGGCGGGCACGCCGGCAGCGTCCCTAGCGACTGGCTGACGCACCACCCCCTCTTAAAGCGGCCGCGGCTCGGACTGCGCAGAAGCAGCCTCGCGTTGCGGCACAGGCTGAGCCTCTGCCCAGCCCCAGCGGTGGAGGAAAGGCCCCAGTCTGTCCTCCAGCTTTAGGGCCCTGGAGGTGGCAGGAGTGGAGCCCTGTGATCCCAGCCCTGAGATTGGCTCCCTTTGCCTGGGGAGCTTCCAGGACCTGCTCCTGCCCTCCTCTGGACCGCAGCTTCACGATCCGCAAAGGAAGCGGCCTGGCCAGAGCCCTGGGGTCCCTCACGCGCGGCGCCTCGGGATGCAGGGTGGGCTCCCTGGTCCCTCTGCAGAGGGGGCCTTAGAACCATGGAAACCTGGGGGTTGGAGGGACAGTCCCGAGGGCAGCAGGGCCTCCCCAGCCTCCCTGTCCCATCCGTCCTGTGGGAGCCCGGGGACCTCACTAGGGCCCTGACACCGCGGCTTCACTGGGGCTGCCTGGGTAATTGGTTCCCCAGGAGGCAGGCCGGGGTCCTGGGGTCCAACGCTGCCACACCTCAACTCCATCCTAGGTCAGCCCCGGAGGGGCCTGCGGACTGGACGCAGCCAGCCCCTTCCCAGGGAGAGGGACCCGCATCGCATCTGTCTCTGTGACACCCACGGGAGGGCCATGCTGGCCTCTCCCTGGGATCTGGGGTGAAGCGGGGGAATCCCAGCCACCTGGCCAACATGCTGAAACCTCGTCTCTACTACAAATACAAAAATTAACCGGGCGTGGTGGCGCCCGCCTGTAATCCCAGCTACTGGAGGGGCTGAGGCAGGAGAACCGCTTGA
>NW_022444756.1:0-3108 GCF_009761245.1 Sapajus apella
TTTTTTTTTTTTGATGGAGGCTTGCTGTGTTGCCAGGCTGGAGTGCAGTGGTGAGATCTTGGCTCACTGCAACCTCCGCCTCCCAGGTTCAAGTGATTCTTCTGCCTCAGCCTCCTGAGTAGCTGAGATTACAGGCACATGCCACCACACCCAGCTAATTTTTGTATTTTTAGTAGAAATGGTGTTTCACCATGTTGCCCTGGCTGAGTTTTCATATGCAACTGAAGTAGGTGTTCATTCAAATCAGATCATTACAACCTTTGGATGTTGCATGTAATATTCATAGTAACTATGAAGAAAATATCTATAGAATATAAACAGAAGGAAATCAGAGGGGAACAAAATATGTCACTACAAAAAAAAATCATAAAAGAAGGCGCTTATAAAGGAAATGAAGGTCAGAAAATATTAAGCCACACAAAAGACAAATAGCAAAATGGCAGAAGCCCTTCCTTGTCAATAATTAAATGTAAGTGGAATAAACTTGCTAATCCAAAGCAGGAATTGGATAAATGAATAATAAAACATGATCCAAATATACACCATCTACAAGAGACTTGTTTTATTTAAAGACACAAATAGGTTGAAAGTTAAAAAATGGAAAATATATTCCCCACAAATAGGAAGCAAAAGAGAGCTTGGGTTGTTATACTATTATCAGACAAAATAAACTTTATGTCAAAAAAAATTGCAAAAGATAAAGAAGGATATTTATTATATTAATAAAAGGACCAATTCACCAACGAAACGTAATAATCATAAACATATATGTCATAAACTTTTTAGCCCTAAAATACATCAAGTAAACTGACAATATTTAAGGAAGAAATATACGGTTCTACAAAAACAGTTGGAGACTTTAATATCCCACTTTTTTTTTTTTTTTTGAGACAGAGTCTCACTCTGTCGCCCAGGATGGAGTGTAATGGTGTGATCTTGGCTCACTGCAACCTCTGCCTCCCAGGTTCAAGTGATTCTCCTGCCTCAGCCTCCCAAGCAGCTGGATTACAGGCGCCTGCCACCATGCCTGGATATTTTTTTATTTTTAGTAGAGATAGCGTTTTGCCTTGTTGGCCAGGCTGGTCTTGACCTCCTGACCTCAGGTGATTTGACCACCTTGGCCTCCCAAAGTGTTAGGATTACAGGCATGAGCCAACACGCCCAGCCCTAATATGCCACTTTTAACAATGAGTAGAAAACTAGACTGAATATCACTAAGAAAATAAATGGAACAACACCATCAACCAATCAGACCTAGCAGACATACACAGAACACTCCATCCAACAGCAGAAGAACACACATTTTTCTCAAGTGCACATGGAACATTCTCAAGAATGGACAATATATTAGCCCAGAAGAGATGAATTAATCAACTTTAAAAGACAGAAAGTATACAAAGCATCATGTCTAGTCACATGAAATTAATTAACAGGAGAACTTTTTTAAAAATTAAAAATTTTTTCATTGTTTGAAAAATTAGATTAGATGTGGTAACTCACACCTATAATCCCAGCATTCTGAGAAGCCAAGGTGGGTGGATCACCTGAGGTCGGGAGCTCGGGACCAGTGTGGTCAACGTGGTGAAACCTGTTTGTAATAAAAATATAAAAACTAGCTGGGCATGGTGGCAGGCACCTGTAATCACAGCTACTTGGGAGGCTAAAGCATGAAAGTCACTTGAACCTGGGAGTCAGAGGGAGGTTGCAGTGAGCAGAGATGGCATCACTGCCCTCCAGCTTGGGTGACGGAGCGAGACTCTGTGTCAATAAAGAAAAAAGAAAAGAAAAGAAAAATTAAACAACATACTCTTAACTAGCCAGTGTATCAAAAGAGAAATCACAAGGGAAGTCAGAAATTATCTTGAGATAAAAGAAATAAAAAACATACCAAAAACTTACAGATTCAAGCAAACACAGTGCTAAGAAGGTAATTTACACACATACCATTTTAGCCCATTCAGGCTGCTATAACTGTCATAAACTGGGTGGGTTATAAACAACAGACACTATTAGAGTTTTGGAGGCTGGGAATTTAACATCAACTCACCTAAAAATTTGGTGTCTGGTGATTCATAGATAGATGTCTTGTGGCCTTGACTGGGAGCAGTGGCTCACGCCTGTAATCCCAGCACTTTGGGAGGCTGAGGTAGGTGGATTGCCTGAGGTCAGGAGTTGGAGGGAGACCAGCCTGACCAATATGGTGAAACCCTGTCTCTACTAAAAATACGAAAATTCGCTGAGCACGGTGGCAGGCACCTGTACTCCCAACTACTCAGGAGATTGAGACGGGAGAATTGCTTGAACCCGGGAGGCGGAGGTTGCAGTGAGCAAAGATCGTGCCACTGCACTCCAGCCTGGGCAAGATGGAGACTTGATGTCAAAATAAAAATAAATAGAAATTTAGCTGTCTTGTTGTGGTCTCATATGGAGAATGAAACAAAGAAACTACTGAAGTCTCTATTTAAAGGGCACTAACATCACTAATCAAGGAAATGCAAATGAAAACCACAATGAGATACAAGAACTCCTGCAAGAACTGCCATAATTAAAAAGTTGAAAAACAGTGTCAGCTTGAATGTGAAGAGGGAACACTTTTACATGACTGGTGGGAATGTCAATTAGTACAACCAGTATGGAAGACAGCATGGAGAATCCTTAAAGAAGTAAAAGTAGAACTACCGTTTCATCCAGCAATCCCACTACTGGGTATCTACCCAAAGGAAAAGGTAGTCACATGAAAAAAGACACAAAGACACGTGCAAATGCATGTTTATAGCATGATTTGCAATTGCAAAGATATGGAACCAACCTAAGTGCCCATCAACTGATGAGTGCATACAGAAATTGTGCTGTATATACACCATGGGATACTACTCAGCCATAAAAAGGGATGAAATCATGTCTTTTGCAGCAACTTGGATGGAGCTGGAGGCCATTATTCTAAGTGAAGTAACTCAGAAATGGAAAACCAAAATATCGTATGTTGTCACTTTACTAAATTGTATGTTATATTTTACATAAATAAGGAGGAAAAACAAAGAACTCGCAATGGAGGCATACCAACATTTCATGGGCACATAGATATGGGTATACTCAGAGAAATAACAC
>NW_022444757.1:0-3108 GCF_009761245.1 Sapajus apella
TGCTGGATGGCTGGATGTGGCATCCCAGACCAAATGCTCCCCATTCATGTAGCCTTTATTCAAGTTCCTATAGGTGTATGCCTTTGCATGGCCACCAAGATTTACGCCAAGAAACTTTGCAGCTTCTAGCCCCCAGCACTCACCTTTCCATCCTGCCCTCAGTGAGATGTGAACATGCAGATTTTGGTTTTGTTTTGTTGTAATCCTGGCCACTCAGCAGGCTGACCCAGGAGACTCCCTTGAATCTGGGAGGTCGATGTTTGAGGGAACGGATATTGTGCCACTGATTTCCCGCCTGAATTTCTATCTGAGACCCTGTCTCAAAGAAACAGAAGTAAAAACAAAATCAAACAGAAAATAAAAATTAAATTATTGGTTAACTAGAAAGGACCAACCAGTTAGCAAAGCTTTCTGTTGTCCTAAATCTCCAGCTATGATGCAAAGACCTAAATTCCAATGGAAAAATCACGGAATATAATAACCTAGATGCAAAGAGGTGGAGAAGGGTCAGAGGGTACCAGGTTGGAGAGAGCAGAAATGTCATTTATTTCTCAGGCTATGGAGATATAAGAACCCATAGAAATTAATACAAGAGAAAATCAAGACAGATAATGGGCTGGAAGAGAAGAAATGCTATTTTATTTCTCTTACCTCCATGATTGTTTATACTTCATTTATTTGGTTGGCCTCTCTCTCTCACTCACTCTCTCTCTCTCTCTCTCTCTCTCTCTCTCTCTCTCTTAGTTTGTGTGTGTTATTAACAACTAACAATAGCTCTAAGATTCTATAGCTGTAAGATTTAGGGATTACATACCAAAGACAAAAACCATATGATTATCTCAATTGATACAGAGAAGGCCTTTGACAAAATTCAACAGCCCTTTATGATAAAAACCCTCAATAAGCTAGGTATTGATGGAATGTATCTCAAAATAATAAAATCTATTTACGACAAACCAACAGCCAATATCATACTGAATGGGCAAAAACTGGAAGCATTCCCCTTGAAATGTGGCACCAGACAAGGATGCCCTCTCTCACCGCTCCTTTTCAATATAATACTAGAAGTTCTAGCCAGAGCAATCAGGCAAGAAAAAGAAATAAAGGGCATTCAAATAGGAAAGGAGGAAGTCAAATTGTCTCTATTTGCAGACGACATGATTGTATATCTAGAAGACCCCATCGTCTCAGCCCAAAATCTCCTGAAACTGATAAGCAACTTCAGTAAATTCTCAGGATACAAAATCAATGTGCAAAAATCACATGCATTCCTATACACCAATAACAGACTTAAAGAGAGCCAAATTAAGAACAAACTTCTGTTCACAATTGCCACAAAGAGAATAAAATACCTAGGAATACAACTAACAAGGAACGTAAAGGACCTCTTCAAGGAGAACTACAAGCCACTGCTCAACGAAATAAGAGAGGACACAAACAGATGGAGAAACATTCCATGCTCCTGATTAGGAAGATTCAACATCGTGAAAATGGCCATACTGCCCAAAGTAATTTACAGATTCAATGCTATCCCCATTAAGCTACCAATGACCTTCTTCACAGAATTGGAAAAAATCACCTTAAACTTCATATGGAACCAAAAGAGAGCCCACATAGCCAAGTCAATTCTAAGCAAAAAGGACAAAGCGGGAGGCATCACACTACCGGACTTCAAACTACTACAAGGCTACAGTAATCAAAACAGCATGGTACTGGTACCAAAACAGAGATATAGACCAATGGAACAGAACAGAGGTCTTGGAGGCAACACAACATATCTACAACCATCTGATCTTTGACAAACCAGACAAAAACAAGCAATGGGGAAAGGATACCCTGTTCAATAAATGGTGTTGGGAAAGCTGGCTAGCCATGTGCAGAAAGCAGAAACTGGACCCCTTCCTGACACCTTACACTAAAATTAATTACAGATGGATTAAAGACTTAAACATAAGACCTAACACCATAAAAACCCTAGAAGAAAATCTAGGCAAAACCATTCAGGACATAGGTGTTGGCAAGGACTTCATGACCAAAACACCAAAAGCATTAACAACAAAAGCCAAAATAGACAAATGGGACCTAATCAAACTCCACAGCTTCTGCACAGCAAAAGAAACAGTCATTAGAGTGAATCGGCAACCAAGAGAATGGGAAGAAATTTTTGCAGTTTACCCATCTGACAAAGGGCTGATATCCAGAATTTACAAAGAACTAAAACAGATTTACAAGAAAAAAACTAACAAGCCCATTCAAAAGTGGGCAAAGGATATGAACAGATACTTTACAAAAGAAGACATACGTGAGGCCAACAAACATATGAAAAAATGCTCATCATCACTGGTCATCAGAGAAATGCAAATCAAAACTACATTGAGATACCATCTCAGGCCAGTTAGAATGGCAATCATTAAAAAATCTGGAGACAACAGATGCTGGAGAGGATGTGGAGAAATAGGAACACTTTTACACTGTTGGTGGGAGTGTAAATTAGTTCAACCATTGTGGAAGACAGTGTGGCGATTCCTCAAGGACCTAGAAATAGAAATTCCATTTGACCCAGCAATCCCATTACTGGGTATATATCCAAAGGATTACAAATCCTTCTACTATAAGGAAATGTGCACACGAATGTTCATTGCAGCACTGTTTACAATAGCAAAGACCTGGAACCAACCCAAATGCCCATCGATGATAGACTGGACAGGGAAAATGTGGCATATATATACCATGGAATATTATGCAGCCATCAAAAACGATGAGTTAGGGTCCTTTGTAGGGACATGGATGAACCTGGAAACCATCATTCTCAGCAAACTGACAGAAGAGCAGAAGATCAAACACCGCATGTTCTCACTCATAGGCGGGTGTTGAACAATGAGAACACATGGACACAGGGAGGGGAGCACTACACACTGGGGTCAGTTGGGGGGAAATAGGGGAGGGACGGTGGGGGGTGGGGAGCTGGGGAGAGATAGCAAGGGGAGAGATGCCAGATGTAGGTGATGGGGAGGAAGGCAGCAAATCACACTGCCACATGTGTACCTATGCAACAATCTTGCATGTTCTTCACATGTACCCCAAAACCTAAAATGCAATAAAATAAAT
>NW_022444758.1:0-3108 GCF_009761245.1 Sapajus apella
TTGCTCTAAAACAAAAACGCAGCTATCTAGCGGAATGGTTGTCAAGTTGTAAAATCTTTTTATGGAGTTAAATTGATTTGTGTGTGCAGAGGTTCTGAAATCTTTTCTTCGGGTAATCTGGAAAAAGATATTTCCAGCCTTACAGAGGCATTTAAGAAATAGCAGTAAGACTGCGTTTAAAACACGGGATAAACACCAAGGTCAAACTGCTCTGATTTGTGTTCGTTCATCTTAGGAAGTTGCATCTATGTTTAGATTCAGCGAGTTAGAAACACGTTTCTTCTAAAAGCAGCCTTTGGATATTCCAGTGTGAAAGAGCCTGCAGTCCGTAATGAGAAACATCTTGATCTAAAACAAAAACGCAGCTATCTAGCAGCATGGTTGTCAAGTTGTAAAATCATCTTATTTAGTTAAATTCATGTGTGTGTGCAGAGGTTCTGAAATCTTTTCTTCGGGTAATCTGGAAACAGATATTTCCAGCCTTACACACGCATTTAAGACCTAGCAGTAAGACTGCGTTTAAAACACAGGATAAACGTCAAGTTCAAACTGTTCTGCTTTGTGTTCGTTCACCTTAGGAAGTTGCATCTATGTTTAGATTCAGCGAGTTAGAAACACGATTCTTCTAAAAGCTGCGTTTGGATATTCCAGAATGACTGAGAATAGAGGCCGTAATGAGAAATATCTTGCTCTAAAACAAAAACGCAGCTATCTAGCAGAATGGTTGTCAAGCTGTAAAATCATCATATGGAGTTAAATTGATGTGTGTGTCCAGAGGTTCTGAAATCTTTTCTTTGGGGAATCTGGAAAAAGATATTTTCAGCCTTACCCCGGCATTTGTGACCTAGCATTAAGACTGCGTTTATAACACAGGAGAAACGTCTAGTTCAAACTGCTCTGCTTTCTGTTCGTTCACCTTAGGAAGTTGCAACTATGTTTACATTCAGCGAGTTAGAAACACGTTACTTCTAAAAGCTGCGTTTGGATATTCCAGAATGACTGAGACTAAAGGCCGTAATGAGAAATAACTTGCTCTAAAACAAAAACGCAGCTATCTGGCAGAATGGTTATCAAGCAGTGCAATGAACATACAGAGTTAAACTGATGTGTGCTTGCAGCAGTACACAAATCCTTTGCTTCGAGAATCTGGAGACAGATATTTCCTGCCATTAACAGGCATTTAAGACCTAGCGGTAAGACTGCATTTAAAACACAGGAGAAACGTGTATTTCAAACTGCACTCCTTTCTATTCGTTCACCTTAGGAAGTTGCATCTATGTTTAGATTCAGCGAGTTAGAAACACCTTTCTTCTAAAAGCAGCATTTGGATACTCCAGTGTGAATGAGCCTGCAGGCCGTAATCAGAAACATCTTGCTCTAAAACAAAAACGCAGCTGTCTAGCAGAATGGTTGTCAAGTTGTAAAATCATCTTATGGTGATAAATTGATGTCTGTGTACAGAGGTTCTGAAAACTTTTCTTCGGATAATCTGGAAACAGATATTTCCAGCCTTACAGAGGCATTTTAGAAATAACAGTAAGACTGCATTTAAAACACTGGAGAAACGTCTAGTTCATACTGCTCTTCTTTGTGTTCGTTCACCTTAGGAAGTTGCATCTATGTTTAGATTCAGCGAGTTAGAAACACGTTTCTTTTAAAAGCTGCGTTTGGATATTCCAGAATGACTGAGACTAAAGGCGGTAATGAGAAATACCTTGCTCTAAAACAAAAACGCAGCTATCGAGCAGAATTGTTGTCAAGCTGTGCAATCAACATACAGAGTTAAACTGATGTGTGTTTGCAGCAGTTCAGAAATCCTTTGCCTCGATAATCTGGAGACAGATATTTCCAGCCATATACAGGCATATGAGAACTAACAGTAAGACTGCGTTTAAAACACTGGACAAACCTCTAGTACAAACAGCTCTGCTTTGTGTTCGTTCACCTTAGGAAGTTGCAACTATGTTTAGATTCAGCGAGTTTGAATCACGTTTCTTCTAAAAGCTGCGTTTGGATATTCCAGAATGACTGAGACTAAAGGCCGTAATGAGAAATATCTTGCTCTAAAACAAAAACGCAGCTATCTGGCAGAATGGTTATCAAGCAGTGCAATGAACATACAGAGTTAAACTGATGTGTGTTTGCATCAGTTCAGAAATCCTTTGCTTCGAGAATCTGGAGACACATATTTCCTGCCATTTACAGGCATTTAAGACCTGGCGGTAAGACTGCATTTAAAACACAGGAGAAACGTGTATTTCAAACTGCACTCCTTTCTATTCGTTCACCTTAGGAAGTTGCAACTATGTTTTGATTCAGCGAGTTTGAATCACGTTTCTTCTAAAAGCTGCGTTTGGATATTCCAGAATGACTGAGAATAAAGGCGGTAATGAGAAATATCTTGCTCTAAAACAAAAACGCAGCTATCTAGCAGAATGGTTGTCAAGCTGTGCAATCAACATACAGAGTTAAACTGATGTGTGTTTGCAGCAGTTCAGAAATCCTTTGCTTCGAGAATCTGGAGACAGATATTTCCAACCATATGCAGGCATAAGAGAACTATCAGGAAGACTGTGTTTAAAACACTGGAGAAACATCTAGTTCAAACTGCTCTGCTTTGTGTTCGTTCACCATAGGAAGTTGCATCTATGTTTAGATTCAGCGAGTTAGAAACACGTTTCTTCTAAAAGCTGAGTTTCGGTATTCCAGAATGACTGAGACTAAGGGCCGTAATGAGAAATATCTTGCTCTAAAACAAAAATACAGCTATCTAGCAGAATGGTTGTCAAGCTGTACCATCTTCTTACAGAGTTAAACTGACGTGTGTGAGCAGTAGTTCAGAAATCCTTTCGATGGAGAATCTGGAAACAGATATTTCCAGCCATTTACAGGCTTATAAGAACTAGCAGAAAGACTGCGTTTAACACACTGGAGAAACGTCTATTTCAAACTGCTCTGCTTTGTGTTCACTCACTTTAGGAAGTTGCATATATGTTTAGATTCAGCGAGTTAGAAACACGTTTCTTCTAAAATCTGCGTTTGGATATTCCAGAATGACTGAGACTATAGGCCGTAATGAGAAATATCTTGCTCCAAAACAAAAACGCA
>NW_022444759.1:0-3175 GCF_009761245.1 Sapajus apella
TCCATGAGGTCTGGGCACAAATACAAGTAATGGCATTGATACAGGAAGCCTCTGCTTTTCCTGATTGATACAGCCCACACCTGACACACTTACCTTCTGCCAGTGTCCTAAAGTGAATGATGAAAAACATCAGTTGAAGCAATAGGCAGAGAAATGTCGCCTATGGTAGGATTTTACCTAAGAGTCACACAAGGTATTTTCTCATGGAGCAAAAACATGACGCTCACATGCAGGTCATCCTGCGCAGTTATGGCTAAGTCATTCCAGGTCAGATGTGAGCCGAGAAGTTTCCTTCCCACTGACCAAGGCGGCTTCTGTCCTGCTCACCCCTGTGAGAAGCTCCCTCTTTGCTCCTGGGTCTTCATGCTGGGAAGATGCTCTTGCTTTTGGAAATGCAGAGCTAGGGCTGTCATGGGAGAATGAGGAGACCTCATCTGTGGGATTTGATCTTCCTGGACTCAGGTTCTTATTTTTCTCTGGATGTAAAATTATCAGGGAGGAGAATATGAGAGCAAGGGCCCCTTACCTGCCCCAGGTTGTGCTGAAAAGGGTTTCCTAGTGCAGACCTCCCAGGAGGTCTCCAGGAGCCTGAGACTGGCTGAGTCAGTCCTCACTGAGGCCCAAGCAGCAGGGAAACCTGTGCAGTTTCCCTCTTGTATCGTGGTTCAGCCAAAGATTTAGAAAATCTCATCTGGGCGTGGTGGCTCACACCTGTAATCCTAGCACTTTGGGAGACCAACATGGGTGGATCACCTGAGATCAAGAGTTTGAGACCAGCCTGGCCAACATGGTGAAATTCCCCTCTCCACTAAAAATAAAAAAAAATAAAAAAAATAAAAAAAAATAGCCTGATGTGGTGGCAGTCACTTGTAATCCCAGCTACTCCGAAGGCTGAGGCAGGAGAATTGCTTGAACCTGGGAGGGGCAGGTTGCAGTGAGCCAAGATTGTACCAGTGCCCTCCAGCCTGGGCAACAATAGCAAAACTCTTGTCTCAAAAAAAAAATGATAAAAAGTTTTTTAAAAAGGCAATCCAAGGGTAAACCGAAGATGATGTTCGCACTTCAACCCCAGCTTCTGTGAAATCTCAGCACAGTAAGAGGGTATGCTTCATCCAGAAACCCAGATGAGACGCATTCCCTAGGGCCTTTTCTGGGCTGTTTCTTCTCAAGGAGTGGAGGAATTTCAACAGGACGGTGGCCTCTGAGACAGCTCTCTCCTCTCCTGCAGTACTAGTGATAACTTCTGGGGTCCTCGTTGTCAGTTTACTGGACTGTTCTTCACAATAGTTGAATGATCCTGGAAGATGAACCAGGATTTGTACAGACCCAGATGGGCAATAGTGGCATGTGTAATATCTGGGCTAGATGGGGATCTCCTGGTACAGAGTGCTGTGGGCCCCGGTGCACAGTGCACCACTGAGACAGATACTGAGATCTTGTCTATTCCCCTTAGAGAAGAGGATGAGAATCGTGCGCATTCGTGTGGGCTGGACAGCAGTATACATTCACACTTTCTCTGCCCAGCATCGTTAGCTCTCCCTTCCCTGTCATGATACCATCATGGGGGCTCAGACCATCTGGACATCATAGTTGAATCATATGTACATGATGGGGACGGTCTATTGGAAGCTTTTGTGAGATCTATGCACTTTTGAGAGTGGGAAATAAACAGATGTTTCCTCCTCCATATTAGCTGAAGTTGGGATTTTCATTGTCTGGAGCAGCTGAGAATCTCCTACAAAATGAAGAACATGTTATTAGATCCTTCAATTCCCCCCAGGAAGAAAGAGACACATGGTCTACACAGGTCTAGGAGTAGCATGTTTACACCTGGGGATGTGGCTCCAACCCATATGTCAGGAGCCATAAATGTCACCCACTGTTTTTTGGGCTCAGAGCAGGGAGGCTGTGCAGCAGGTGCAGGCAGGGTTGGGAGTGTCCTGCTGTTGAGGCCAGAGAATCCAGCAGACTCTACCATGGGAACTGAAACCTCCTGTACATGGCAAACCCCACTGGAGGATCCCAATGTAGACTCATGGGGTTTTGGAAGAAGTCCATGTCCGGGGCAGTAGAGATTACTTCCCTTTAAAAAACAAAAAGCTCTTTTTGTTTTACTGGGCCCGGGAGATACAGAATCACACTGGACATCAAGTGACCATGTTGCCAGAACTGTCAGTTCCCCCTAGTTGTGACCTCAGGGAGGCCAGCAGTGACCTCTGGTGAGATGCATGTGACACATCTAGGGTAGAGCAGGGTCAGGGCTCCAGGACTCAGTCACCTGCAGAAACAGCTGGTCCACACTCATGTTCTCATTTCTCTTCCAGCAGCGCCTCTCCCTGGCTTCACACATGTGTCCTATGGGTGGACATGGGGATTGCTGAAGCAGGTTACTCCACGGCACCTGCCGCCTGAAGGGGTAAGACCAGAGCAGCACTGTGCAGTCACGATGTGATGAGAGCCGCATGTGAATCCTACCGTCTACTCACCATGTTAGAGATAAAAAAAATAAAGGATAAACTAGTTTTAATAATATATTTTATTTAACCCAAAGGATGAAAAATAAGATTTACACATGCATAAAATCTAAAATTATTTAGAGATATTTTATAGACTTTTTATAGCTAGCTAGTATTATTATTTTTGGGAGACTCTTTATGTTGAGATTCTGTGGCTGATGGAGACTTGAAGGCGTCCGACTGACAAGGCTGAGCTGTGGTGTCTTGGTCGGTGCGAGCTTTGATCATCTGAAGGAGAGGTGAAAAGAGCGACGGTTTGTGCAGGATGTGGAGGGTGGAGGAGGGCGCCGTCCATCCTGCAGCTCCACCTGTGGGTGCATCTCTGGTCCCTGCATGGGGTGAGGCTGCTCTCCTTCCCATGGATTTCTTGCAGGAGGATCTGACTCCACCTCTCCTTCAGGACTCAGAGCAGCTGGCATGTCGGGATCCTGTTTCAGTTTATAAGAAGACAGGAACAGTCAGATATAGTTAGACACTTGGAGGTACACAACGGAAATTTAGGAAATTCCCTGGAGATTTCCAGTGTATGGTGGCCACCCCAGGTCTACAGTGGCTCATTTTGGTGACAGCTGGCCATCTGAGTTTGTGCTTCCTGGAAGTAGACCCTGAGACAATGATTTGCATGCACAGAGGATTTGGAAACAGTGAGGGAGGCATCA
>NW_022444760.1:0-3107 GCF_009761245.1 Sapajus apella
AGATCAGATTGACACTAGGCGGGTATCATTCTAGGACAAAGATAGCAGAAGAAGAAAACTGGTAACAACCCTTGCTGTTCAGCAGCTCCTGCAGGTGAACCCCAGGCAAGCAGGGCCTGGAGTGAACCTCAGCAGACCTACAACAGAGGGGCCAGACTGTCAGAAGGAAACCAAGAAAGAGAAATAACCTCATCATCAACAAACAGACCGTCAATCTGAAAGATTTGAGACCCAATCTGAAAGCCAACAACCACAAAGTCGACAGGTGGATAAATCCTTAAAGACGGGAAGAAACCAGCGAAAAAAGGATAAAAACACCCGAAACCAGAACACCTCTCCTCCTAAAAGGGATCACAACTCCTCACCAGCAAGGGAACAAAGTTGGAGGGAGAATGAGTGTGATGAAATGAGAGAATCAGACTTCAGAAGGGAGGTAGTAAGAAACTTCTGTGAACTTAAAGAACATGTTCCAACCAAATGCAAAGAAACTAAGAACCTTGAAAAAAGATTTGACGAAATGCTAACGAGAATGGACAAAATAGAAAGGAATATAAGTGAATTGATGGAGCTGAAAAACGCAACACGAGAACTTCGTGAAGCATGCACAAGTATCAACAGCCGAATTGACCAAGCAGAAGAAAGGATATCAGAGGTCGAAGATCAACTCAATGAAATAAAACGGGAAGGCAAGACTGGAGAAAAAAGGGTAAGAAGGAATGAACAAAGTCTCCAAGAAATGTGGGAATATGTGAAAAGACCTAATCTACGTTTGATAGGCGTATCCGAATGTGACGAAGGGAATGAATCCAAGCTGGAAAATACTCTTCAGGATATTATCCAAGAAAACCTCCCCAACCTAGCAAGGCAGGCAAACATTCAAGTCTAGGAAATACAGAGAACACCACAAAGATATTCGTCAAGACGAGCAACCCCAAGGCACATAATCGTCAGATTCACCAGGGTCGAAATGAAGGAGAAAATACTAAGGGGAGCCTGAGAGAAAGGTCGGGTTAACCATAAAGGGAAGCCCATCAGACTCACAGCAGATCTCTCAGCAGAAACCCTACAAGCCATAAGAGAGTGGGGGCCAATATTCAACATCCTTAAAGAAAAGAACTTTCAACCCAGAATCTCCTATCCAGCCAAACTAAGCTTCATAAGTGAAGGAAAAATAAAATCCTTTGGGAACATGCAAGTACTCAGAGACTTCGTCACCACCAGGCCAGCTCTACAAGAGCTCCTGAAAGAGGCTCTACACATATAAAGGAACAACAAGTACCAGCTCAACTAAAGGGCAAAACAGCCAGCTAGCACCAAAATGGTAGTATCAAATTCACACATAACAATAGTAACCCTAAATGTAAATGGACTAAATGCCCCAATCAAAAGACACAGACCGGCAAATTGGATAAAGACAAAACCCATCAGTGTGCTGTATCCAGGAAACCCATCTCACATGCAAGGATACACAAAGGCTAAAAATAAAGGGATGGAGGAAGATTTACCAAGCAAATGGAGAGCAAAAAAAAGCAGGAGTTGCAATTCTCATCTCTGATAAATTAGACTTTAAAGCAACAAAGATCATAAGAGACAAAGAGGGACATTACATAATGGTAAAAGGATCAATGCAACAAGAAGAGCTAACGATCCTAAATATATACGCACCCAATACAGGAGCACCCAGATACATAAGGCAAGTTCTTAATGACTTACAAAGAGACTTAGACTTCCACACAATAATAGTGGGAGACTTTAACACCCCATTGTCAACATTAGACAGATCAACCAGACAGAAAATTAACAAGGATATTCAGGACTTGAACTCAGACCTGGACCAAGCAAACCTAATAGACATTTACAGAACTCTCCACCCAAAATCCACAGAATATACATTCTTCACAGCACCACATCACACCTACTCTAAAATTGACCACATAATTGGTAGTAAATCACTCCTCAGCAAATGCAAAAGAAAGGAAATTGTAACAAACAATCTCTCAGACCACAGTGCAATCAAGTTAGAACTCAGAATTCCAAAACTAACTCAGAACCGCACAGCTTCATGGAAACTGAACAACTTGCTCTTGAATGTTGACTGGATAAACAATGAAATGAAGGCAGAAATAAAGATGTTCTTCGAAACCAACGAGAATGAAGACACAACATACCAGAATCTCTGGGACACATTTAAAGCAGTCTCTAGAGGAAACTATATAGCAATAAGTGCCCACATGAGAAACAAGGAGAGATCAAAAATTGACACCCTATCGTCAAAACTGAAAGAGCTAGAGGAGCAAGATCAAAAAAACTCAAAGTCTAGCAGAAGACAAGAAATAGCTAAGATCAGAGCAGAACTGAAGGAGATAGAGACACAAAAAACGCTTCAAAAAATCAATAAATCCAGGAGCTGGTTTTTTGAAAAGATCAACAAAATAGACAGACCACTAGCCAGATTAATAAAAAAGAAAAGAGAGAATAACCAAATTGATGCAATAAAAAACGATCAAGGGGATATCACCACAGATTCCACAGAAATTCAAACCATCATCAGAGATTATTACAAACAACTCTACGCACACAAAATAATAAACCTGGAAGAAATGGATAAATTCCTGGACACTTGCCTCCTGCCAAGCCTAAACCAGGAAGAAGCCGAAACCCTGAACAGACCCATAACAAGGTCTGAAGTTGAGGCAGCAATTAAGAGCTTACCACCCAAAAAAAGCCCAGGTCCAGATGGGTTCACAGCTGAATTCTACCAGACATACAAAGAGGAGCTGGTACCATTTCTTCTGAAACTATTCCAAACAATACAAAAAGAAGGAATTCTTCCCAAATCATTTTATGTCACTAACATCATCCTGATTCCAAAACCCGGCAGAGACTCAACAAGAAAAGAAAACTTCAGGCCAATATCCATGATGAACATAGATGCAAAAATCTTCAATAAAATACTGACAAGCCGATTGCAACAGCACATCAAAAAGCTTATCCACCATGATCAAGTAGGCTTCATCCCGGGGATGCAAGGCTGGTTCAACATACGCAAGTCTATAAACGTAATTCACCACATAAACAGAACCAAAGACAAAAACCACATGATTATC
>NW_022444761.1:0-3107 GCF_009761245.1 Sapajus apella
GGTTCTAGGCCACCTTCTATGAGAGCGGTTACAAGTTACATGGGAACACCAAGTACAATCTGGTGAGCTACGTCCCCACCAAACCTCACCGCATGTTCCCCGAGGGCTCTCTCTTCCTTCTTCCCTTACCAGCATAAAGAGCTGAGGAATTTGCAGACAACACAGCTTCTAGCCCCGCCCCATGATGGGAAGATGATCAGGCAGCCGTCACCTACACACCTTACTTCATTAAAGTGTCACACGGGGCAGGTCCGTGTGAGCCTGTAATCCCAGCGCTTTGGGAGGCAGAGACAGGCGGATCACAAGGTCAAGAGTTTGGGACCTACCTGACCAACATGAAGAAACCCCGTCTCTACTAAAAACAAAAAAATTAGCAGCCCGTGGTGGCATGTGCCTGTAATCCCAGCTACTAAACAGGCTCAGGCAGGAGAATCACTTGAACCCGGGAGGCAGAGGTTGCAGTGAGCTGAGATTGTACCACTGCGCTCCAGCTTGGGTGATAGAGTAAGATCCCATTTCAATCAATCAATCAATCAATCAAGTAAGTAAGTATCACATGGGAGATTCCCACATGGCATGGCGGGGAGGAGCCTAGCCCAGCCTGAGGCAGGGCTGGAGATCTGAGTTAGCTGAGTAAACTGAGGCATAAGGATTTGGGGGGGCAATTTCCACAGTGCAGGGGCCTGACCAGCTGCAAGTCAGCAACAGCAAACTTCTTTGACCAGGCTCATCACATCCAGATGAGTCAGAAAAACAATCACTCCTCACTGTGTGTCCCCAGAACTCTGGGGGCAAGTGAGTGGGAGCCGTCATACTGGGGCCATTTTCTCTGTGAGCTTCCAGAAGCCTTTCACAGGCAGTGGGATTAGAACGGAGCAGGACTTGGCTGAGCGCAGTGGCTCACACCTTGAATCCCAGCACTCTGGGAGGCCGAGGTGGGCGGATCACCTGAGGCCAGGAGTTCGAGACCAGCCTGGCCAACATGGTGAAACGCTGTCTCTACTAAAAATACAAAAATGAGCCAGGTGTGGTGTCCAGCGCCTATAATCTCAGCTACTCAGGAGGCCGAGGCATGAGAATGGCTTGAACATGGGAGGAGGAGGTTGCAGTGAGGCCAGATCATGCCACTGCACTCCAGCCTGGGTGACACAGTGAGACTCCGTCTCAACAACAACAACGACAAAACACTTTACAAATGGTGGTCCCTCAAAAACACTTACACACAGCATTACTATTTGCTCTAACAAAGCCACTGCCATCCATCCCAAAAGAATAGAAAGCAGGAACTCGGGGAGGTATTTGCACACGTGTGCTCACAGCAGCGCGACTCACAGCAGCCAAAAGGCAAAATCAACCGACGGGTCCACCATCAGATGAAAAGATAAACACAGTGTGATCCATCTGCACAGCAGAATATGACTCAGGCTTAAGAAGAAAGGGAGGCCGGGCAAGGTGGCTCACGCCTGTAATCCCAGCACTCTGGGAGATCACGGTGGATAGAGAATCTGTCTCAAAAAAATAAATACATACAAATAAAGAGAAATAACAAAGGAAGTGAGAATATATCGTGAGTGACTCTAATAAGGACTGAAAGCGTTCTCAGCTGCTGATAGCATTACTACCAACCAGTTCAGTTATGTTCCTTTTCCCGGCTGGGAAGACCTGCCCTTGTCCCCCAGTACTCACCTTTCTGTACACCAGGCCAGTGATGGCCGACTGCAGCCTCATCTGCAGCACCTTGAGCCGGTACGTGTTCTGCTGCTTAAACAGTGTTTGCAGGCAGGCCGAGAGGAACATCAGCACCGGGAGGAGGTAGTCCTTCCAGGCTGGAGGCTTGAGATCACCAATAAACTCCAGGAAAAGGCTTGCAGGGGAAGCAGGGAGAAGGTACAGCTGGTGAGAGGAGGTGCCCGTGTGTGTTGCCTTTGCCCAAACCAGGCCAGGTGTGGAAGATCAGTCGGCGTGGTTGACTTTTTCACAATCATGATCTCGGTTATTTCCCCCACTGTCCATGCTTCTTTGCAATCTGACTGCAACTCCAAATCAAGAGATGGTGTTTTTCTCCCCCTTTGTTATGGGCTAAATTGTGTCCTCGCAAAATTTGTATGTCGAAGCCCCAACCCCCGGTATCTCTGAATGTGACCGTATTTGGAAATAGGGCCTTTAAAGAGGCAATAAAGCTAAAGCGAGGTCCTCAGGCTGGGCCCTCATCCAGTCTGACTGGGGTCCTTATAAGAGGAGAAAATGTAGGCACACAGGGAAACACCAGGGCACACACAGAGGAGTGACCATATGAGGACGCAGGGAGGAGGTGGCCAACTGAACGCCAAAGGCAGAGGCCTCAGATGGAATCAACTTGCAGATATATGATCTGGAACTTCCAGCCTCCAGAATCATGAGAAAAATACATTTCTGTTGTTGAAGCTACTCAGTCATCTGTGATGCTCTGTTACGGCCACTGAGCACACACCGCTTGAATCTGGGCTGGCCACAAAACCACCTTTGACCAACAGAGTAGAGTGGAGGTAAAGCTATGCCAGCTGTGAGCTTTTTGGCCTATTATAGGCTTTTGGCCTATTGCTTAGAAGCCTCCCAAGCAGCCACATGAGCAAGTCTGAGTTAGCTTTTTGGAGGATAGGAACCCACATGGAACGGAAAGCCATCCCAGCTTCAGACACACAACTGCAGGCACATGAGAAAACCCAGTCAAGAAAAGAAGAACCACCCATCTGAGCCCAGTCCACGTTACTGACCCACATTACCATGAACTAAATAAATCAATGCTTATAATTTTAAGCCACTCACTTTTGGGGCATTTTACAACAAAAGCTAATTGATGCAGTCATGTAAGAGCTTGCTTATTTGCCCTTCTGGGGCACCGTCACTTTCTCATTAATCGTTTTCCTTTTTCAGTATCATTTTCCTTTTTCATTTCCTTTTTCCTTTCTCACCCACCCTCCAGTGTCCCGAGCACGAGATCTATAGACAGAGGCATAAGAGCTGAAGCCTTCTGACTCTGGAGGGATGCCATTAAGAGACACCAGCCTTAGCAGAGCTCCTGAAGTCTGGACTCACCTAAGCAGCTTGGGGACAGTGAACCTGAAGAC
>NW_022444762.1:0-3106 GCF_009761245.1 Sapajus apella
ATCTAATTTAATAACTAGAGCTCTAGGTGAACTGCACAGAGATCTGGGTTCTAATGACGGCTGCTCTTACTGATACGGTTCCTCTGTCTCGTGGTAATAGCTTCACTCTTGTGTCTGGAGAAATATTCATATTTTCCTGCTCCTTGCTGAAGCTGAAAGAGAGATAGGAAATAAAGATGACTGAAGCACGCAGAGGGAGAAGACTGCACGGTTCCTCAGTAGTAAAAACTCCTTTGCTTTTTAGCTCCCAAGGATCTCAGCCTCATCAGAGGTGGTGTTCCTTAGCATTCAGATAAAGGGGCCTACACAAGATTTCAGGAAGAGGAACACAGTTCTGGTAAAGAACACCCAAAGTTTGGTCTTTGTCCAGACAGACAAACCCATCTACAAACCAGGACAGACAGGTATGTAGGGAAATTCCACAGGTTGGGCCAACACTGAGAAGGAAGGGTCACCTGAGCCTCCAAAGTCTCCATTATCCTAGCCCCGTAGCTTTCTGTCTTATTACCCAAATTACCTGCTTTATTGTGTCTGAATCTTATCGGAGAACTACTTTTTCAGTAAGATTCCGTGTTGTCTCTGTGGATGAAAATTTTCGCCCTCAAAATGAACTGGTAAGCATCCAACATCTATAGTTTGGGTCGGGTGATGGGGAGGAGCGGGTAGAGTGGGAAAACTCATCCAGAGTGGGGTAGAAAGGTACAAAAAAGCAAGGGGATGAAAGACACTTGTTTTTGAACTTGGCTCCAGCCCCAGCACAGATTTGCAGTCTTATACAACACAAAACTGAGGGACAACAGATGAGGAAGTTCTTTCTCTTATAACAGTAGTTAATCAGTCTGGCAATAGCGACATGTATTGCTCTGAACACACTGCATTAAGAATAATGAAGAAGCATAAAAGAGGCACTATTCATATTCATACTTTCAATGAATTATGATTTAAAAAGCAACAAAGAATTATACTTTTCTGAATATACAGGTATACACAATCGAATATATTACAATTTTATTATATAATCTATACACATAGTATAGCATCTATTATACACAAAGATTTTTTATGCTAATTGAATTTCCCTCTTTTCAACTCACCTTCAATATTAATGCAGAGGAACAAAGCTGCTTTTAACAGACGGAAAATAGACAATGTTAAAATTAGAAGAAATATTCTTGGTTTGCTTTCAACCAAATAATTCTGGGAATTATCTTTCTGTTAGGTTTAAATTATAATGACATATAACTCTATTAATATTTATTTCTTAATTTATGAAAGTAATCAGTTGGTCATATTATTCACTAGGAGAATTTTAGTATCCAAATAATATTCATACATAAAGATTCAATAATAACATTTACAATAATAATTTTCAGGAAAATGGCAGCACATAATAGTGGAATATATTGTTTATGCTCATCCTGGAACTATTGAATAATTTCTCTGAGATTTTTTCAATTCTGTGATGTTTCTTGTTGAATTTAGCTACAGATAGGATTCTTCCTCAGTAAGTTGTTTGATCACAAGTCTGAAATTGTAGCCTTTGCTGGAATTCTAATCACATATCTTCTTTCCTTTTATCATATAGATTCCACTGATATACCTTGAGGTAAGTATCAGAAAAAATATCTTATAAGGAAATTAGTACTTTTAGAGAGTAGGAGGTTCTGATAATATTTCAAACAGATGAACTACTCTAAAAACTTCCAGATCTGAATTCCTCCCACTCCCAGTTGTCAGGTTGATTGTATTTTCTCTTCCTTCTGTGTTTGTCTTTCCTGAGGCAATGCCAATTATCACCCTCAAAATCATTTGAGATGCTCAAGGACTATTGTGACTAAATGATTACTCCCCATGCTTCTTGTTTACCTTCAGAATCCAAGAAGAAATCGAGTTGCACAATGGCAGAATCTCAAGCTAGAGGGTGGCCTCAATCAATTGTCATTTCCCCTATCATCAGAACCCATTCAGGGCTCCTACAAGGTGGTGGTACACACAGAATCAGGTGGAAGGATAGAGCACCCCTTCACCGTGGAGGAATTTGGTATGGATTATGGAAGATGAAAAAGGCATGATGTTTTGATTGCTAGAGTGTGAGCTCACTTAGATCCCTTGAATTTCCCGTAGGTATGTTGAACTTGCAGTAGAGTCAAACACACCTGCTTTGAAGACTATTAGGGTTAGCTAATCAGCTACTGAACTTGCTGATTTTCAGTAGCAAATTATGCTTTGCCAAGTATGAAACTTCTTGTTTCAGTGAAACCACCGTCATTTGTTAGTATCACTGAGATCTGCTGTGCTCAAGTGGTCAGTTAGATTCTGCATGAACTGATAAACCTTACCATCTTAAAGTTGATACATTGAAAAATAAATCTAACATTCAGGGTATCATTTTGGGACAAATCATTGATACACTGAAATTATTTGTATTTCCAATAAATGTTTACCACCTTCTTTATTCATATTATCTCTTCTAACAGTGCTTCCCAAGTTTGAGGTCGAAATTCAGGTGCCCAAGATAATCAGTATCATGGATGAAAAAGTGAACATAACAGTATGTGGAAAGTGAGTTATATTATCTATAATTTTATATTTTGCCTCAATTCTGAGTGGTTTTGTAGGTACAAAATTATAAATTTGTTTTCCCTTTGCATTTTTGTAATATGGCTCCATTGGCTTCTCTTTGTTTAATGATTTATTATTAAAATTTTCAAATACACAAAAGAATAGAAACACCCTTAATTATGATTTTATGATAAACATCTTTCCACATTGTTTGTTACATATATTGCTTTAACATTTTAGGGTAAGTCACAAAGATCATGATATTTGCTTCTGTATGCAGTAGGATGTACCTCTAAAATACAGAGACATTTTTCCACTTACCATGATCACACTTACCAAAATTAATTTTCCAAAACTATTTCCAAGTTTAAAGTCAAGTATCTTCAATTTTCCTAACAATTGTCTCATAAAGCTGGGTGTTCACACACTGGTTTTGGATATTATGACTCCTAAGTACTTTCTTTATCCAAATGCTCTACAGTGGAAATTTTCAATCATGTGCAAAAATTAACAGAGTATTAAAATATAATTTCATGTACCTATC
>NW_022444763.1:0-2269 GCF_009761245.1 Sapajus apella
AACCTAAGACAGGCACAGCCGCGTGGAGGCCAGGAAATACTTAAGTCCTTGCACAATCCAGTCTGCTCCCATGAAGGAAATGGGCAGTGTTAGGAGCAGATGCACCAGCAGAGTAGTTTACAGGCAAGGAAGTAATTTGCCTAGGTGCCCCCTAGGAGCACGGCTGGTTAGCCAATGACGGGTAAGACTCTCTGAAAGATGAGAGCAACCTAAGGCAGGCACAGCCATGACAAAAGCCAGTCTGCTTCTATGAAAGAAATGAGCAGCTGCAGGAACAGATGCACTGGCAGCGTACTTTACAGACAAGCAAGTAAGTTGCCTGTGTGCCCCCAAGGTGGATGGCTGGTTAGCCAATGACGGGTAAGACTCTCTGAAAGATGAGAGCAACCTAAGACAGGCACAGCCGCGGGGAGGCCAGCAAAGGCTAATGTCATAAGCAAAATCCACTCTGCTTCTATGAAACGAGCAGAACTAGGAGCAGATGCACCAGCAGTGCAATTCACAGGCAACCAAGTAAATTGCCTGTGTGCCCCCAACATGCATGGCAGGTTGGCCAATGACGGGTAAGACTCTCTCTGAAAGATGAGTGCAACCTAAGACAGGCACAGCCATGGCGAGGCCAGCAAATGCTTAAGTCATAGCAAAAGCCAGTCTGCTCCCATGAAGGAAATGATCAGCGTTAGGAGCAGATGCACCAGCAGAGTAATTTACAGGCAAGGAAGTAAGTTGCCTAGGTCCCCCCTAGGTGCATGGCTGGTTAGCCAATGACGGGTAAGACTCTCTGAAAGATGAGAGCAACCTAAGACAGGCACAGCCGCGGGGAGGCCAGCAAAGGCTAAGTCATACCAGAAGCCTGTCTGCCCCCACGAAGGAAACAAGTAGTGGTAGAAGCAGATATACATACCAGGTAACTTCCCAGGCAAGCAAGTAAGTTGCCTGTGTGCCCCCAAGGTGAATGGCTGGTTAGCCAGTGACGGGTAAGACTCTTTGAAAGGTGAGAGCATCCTAAGGCAGGCACAGCCATGACAAGGACGGCAGTGGTTACAGTCATGGCAAAAACCAGTCTGGTCCCATGAAGGAAATGAGCAGCGTTAGGAGCAGATGCATCGGCAGCATAATTTACAGGGAAGTAAGTAAGTTGCCTAAGTGCCCCCAGGTGGATGGCTGCTTAGCTAATGATGGGTAAGACTCTCTGAAAGATAAGAGCAACCTAAGAGAGACACAGCTATGGGGAGGAGAGCAAAGACTCAAATCGATGGAAAATTCAGTCTGCTCCCATGAAGGAAACGAGCCTCTATAGGAGCAAATGCACCAGTAGTGTAACTCACAGGCAAGCAGACAAGTTGCCTGTGTGCCCCTCAGGTGGATGGTTGGTTAGCCAATGGCAGGTAAGACTCTCTGAAAGATGAGAGGAAGCTAAGACAGGCACTGCCTCGAGAGACCAGCAGAGGCTAAAGTCATAGCTTAACCCAGTCTGCTCCCATGAAGGAAAGAGCAAGTCTAGGAGCAGATGCACCAGCAGCTTAATTCACTGGCAAGCAAGTAAGTTGCCTGTGTGCCCCCGAGGTGGATGGCTGGTTAGCCAATGACGGGTAAGACTCTGAAAGATGAGAGCAACCTAAGACAGGCATAGCCGTGGGGAGGCCAGCAAAGACATAAGTCATAGCAAAATCCAGTCTGCTCCCATGAAGGAAATGAGCAGCGGTAGCAGCAGATGCACCAGCAGTGTAATTCACAGGCAAGTAAACAATTGCCGGTGTGCCCCCCAACTGGATGGTTTGTTAGCCAATGATGGGTAAGACTCTCTGAAAGATGAGAGCAACCTAAGACAGGCACAGCCGCGGGGAGGCCAGCAAATGCTTAAGTCATAGCAAAATCCAGTCTGCTCCCATGAAAGAAATGAGCAGCGTTAGGAGCAGATGCACCAGCAGAGTAGTTTACAGGCAAGGAAGTAATTTGCCTAGGTGCCCCCTAGGTGCATGACTGGTTAACCAATGACGGATAAGACTCTCTGAAAGATGAGAGCAACCTAAGACAGGCAGAGCCATGGGGAGGCCAGCAGAGGCTATAGTCATGACAAAAGCCAGTCTGCTTCTATGAAAGAAATGAGCAGCTCCAGGAACAGATGCACTGGCAGCGTACTTTACAGACAAGCAAGTAAGTTGCCTGTGTGCCCCCAAGGTGGATGGCTGGTTAGCCAATGACGGGTAAGACTCTCTGAAAGATGAGTGCAACCTAAGACAGGCACAGCCATGGCGAGGCCAGCAAA
>NW_022444763.1:2369-3105 GCF_009761245.1 Sapajus apella
AACCTAAGACAGGCACAGCCGCGTGGAGGCCAGGAAATACTTAAGTCCTTGCACAATCCAGTCTGCTCCCATGAAGGAAATGGGCAGTGTTAGGAGCAGATGCACCAGCAGAGTAGTTTACAGGCAAGGAAGTAATTTGCCTAGGTGCCCCCTAGGAGCACGGCTGGTTAGCCAATGACGGGTAAGACTCTCTGAAAGATGAGAGCAACCTAAGGCAGGCACAGCCATGACAAAAGCCAGTCTGCTTCTATGAAAGAAATGAGCAGCTGCAGGAACAGATGCACTGGCAGCGTACTTTACAGACAAGCAAGTAAGTTGCCTGTGTGCCCCCAAGGTGGATGGCTGGTTAGCCAATGACGGGTAAGACTCTCTGAAAGATGAGAGCAACCTAAGACAGGCACAGCCGCGGGGAGGCCAGCAAAGGCTAATGTCATAAGCAAAATCCACTCTGCTTCTATGAAACGAGCAGAACTAGGAGCAGATGCACCAGCAGTGCAATTCACAGGCAACCAAGTAAATTGCCTGTGTGCCCCCAACATGCATGGCAGGTTGGCCAATGACGGGTAAGACTCTCTCTGAAAGATGAGTGCAACCTAAGACAGGCACAGCCATGGCGAGGCCAGCAAATGCTTAAGTCATAGCAAAAGCCAGTCTGCTCCCATGAAGGAAATGATCAGCGTTAGGAGCAGATGCACCAGCAGAGTAATTTACAGGCAAGGAAGTAAGTTGCCTAGGT
>NW_022444764.1:0-3104 GCF_009761245.1 Sapajus apella
CATGAGCAGAACTAGGAAATACATGTTTGTATCCTAACATGCATTTTTAAGTCCTCTATTAAACTATATACAGTAATACATATGTAACTATATATACATATACCTATACATTATATATATCAAACACATATTGATCAATGCATATATTGATTTTTTATTTTGAAGTAATCCTACATTCCTGGACTCAATCTATGTGGTCAAGATGTGTTATACTTTCATGTATTGTTGAATGAGATCTGACAATATTTCATAAAAAATTTTAGCATTCATGCTCATAACTGTTATAGGCCCATAATTTTAATACATTTTCATTCTGCTATAGCACTTGTCAAATGTTGGATTCATGGCTATACTGACTTCATACAGCAAATTGGGAATGTTTCCTCTTTCTGTATTTTGTGAAAGAGTTTGTGTAAGTTTTGTATAATTGCTTACTTGGTTTTTTCCCATAGACTGGATTAATAAAGCCAAGTGTGCCTGGGTGTGTTTTGTGTACAGGAGCAAAGGATGAGATCTTAAGCCTCAATTTTATTTACTTAAACAAAGTAAGGGTATTCAGATTTTCTCTTCTTGTATTAGTCTTAGCAGACTCTATTTTTCAATAAAGGTTTTCATCTCATTTCATTTGCCATTTTTTTCTTTACTTAATACAGGTAATACATTTTTTTCTTTTTACACTTCTATATCTTTATTAATTCATAGTGATGATCTGACAAGTTGTGCTTTTTCTTTTTGTTTCTTTTACTATTCTAACTAGAGATTTGTTTGTTTTATTCATCATTTCAAACAACCAACATTTGTCTTTATCTCTATCTTATGTTCATTTTCTGTTCTCGTCTTTACTATTTGTTTTCTTCAATTTACCTTGAATTACATTAGCTATTTCTTCAGATGGCCTTATAGAGTGAAATATATTTTTATCATAAACTTTTTCTTCTTTCTAATATAAAATAAGGCTATACATTTCCCTCTAAGCTTAATTTTATAAATATTATTATCTTTAAGTTAACTATAGTTTCTAATTCATTTTGTAGTTTCTTGTGTATAGCTTAATTTACAAATATTTGGGAATTTCTAAACATTATAACATATTTCATGTCTTATTTAATTCTGTAGTGTTATAACTTAAATGTTTTGTCTGGCCAAAGATCAAAAATACTTTCTTCCGTGTTTTTTTTTTTTTTTTCCTATAACTGTTGTGGTTTTAAGTTTTACATTAGTTCTCTAATACACTTTTAGCTAATTTTTGAATTGTTGATTGAGATTCATTTTGTTTACTGTGGATATCAAATTGTTCTGCTATGAACTGCTTTTAGTTAATCCTTTTCTCAATGAATTGCCTTTGCAACTTAGGTGAAAACCAGTTGGCCATGTGAATCTGGGTTTAATTTTGTAGTTTTTATCCTTTTTCTATGATCCATCTGTGTTATTTTTACAACAGGACCATGCTGCCTGTAATCAAGGCAGTCTTATTTTAAGCTTTGAAATGCAGCAGTACCACAACTTTGTTTCAAACACGATGGCACATTGGTCTCTATTAATTCATCTCAAGTAAGAGAAAAATCTAATTCTTCCACAGAACATTTTAAAATTATTTCAATTGACTTTTTACTTTGAAATAATTTCATATCTAGAAAAAAGTTATAAGGATAGTACACAGAATTACTCTATAACCTACACCCACTTTTTTCTAAGTGTAACATATTATATAACGTTGCTACATTGCCATGAACTGAACTATAGTCTTTATATTCAGACTTTACCTTTTTTCCACTGTCTACTTTCACTCCAAGATCTCACCCAGGAGAACACATTGCATTTAGTCATCATGCTTTCTGGGTCTCTTCCAATCGATGGCATTTTTTTCAGGTGTTCCTATTTTTTATGACCTTGATAGTTGTGATCAGTATAGGTCAGGTAATTTATAGAAGGTCTCAAATTTGGTTAGTCCTAAATCATGCTTCCTCATGATTAGGCTATTTTTATAGATTTTTGTAAGGAATACCACAGAGGTGAACATCCTTCTTATTTCATTATTTGAGGAAGGACATGACTTATTTCTGGTGACATATACCTTGCTCACTTGGTTACAGTGCCATCTGCTGGGTTTCTCTCTTCTAAAGTTACTATTTCTCACTTTATGTAGTTTATTTTTAAAAGTGAGTCTCTAAGTCCAACCTACACTCAAGAGTAGGGATACTAAGCTCCACTTCTTGAAAGGAGATATATCAACATCTACTATTTGGAATTCCTCTGCAAGGAAGACTCCCCTGTGCCGTATATTTATATTCTTAATCATTTTTATACCAGTATGAATAGTATTCATGTATATTTATTTTATATTTTATATTTAACATAGTGTATATGTGTGTATATATACACATACTATATATGTAGGATATATATATATACACACACACTACGTTATGTATATTCTTGCACAAATTGTACAAACTTTGGCTCTCATGAGTTCTTTCAGATGGGTCTCATGTCCTTTTTATATATCCTTATCTTCATAATTTTGCTACTATTCTACTTTCTAGCACTATAATATGCATTATGCTTATCTTCTTTCTCATGCCTCAAGTAGGGAATTAGCTATTTTTCCAGAAAATCCTGGTCCATTTCATTGGAGAGTAATATTTAGAAATGGAGGCACAGCACACGCAATGTGTTTGTGGTTACTGGAATTACAGTGCTTCTAGGCACTGTGCATGTGCAGAGCTAGGGAGTACATGCACGTTATCTTAACATTCATGCACATACAGTCTCTGTATCTGTCTGTATTTGTTATTAAATTACACATGTTCATAATGTCACCAGTTGTAATATAGAACCATGAGTTTCAAAGTCAATCCCCACCAACCCTGCCTTCTTCCTCTGACAGAGAAAATCCTGAATCAACTTGGTTAAGGTAGAATCTGCCAGGTTTATCTATTCCAAAGTCACTCTTTAGAGTAACCCATTACCTACATTTTATTATCTATGTGTCAAACCCTAGTGTATTTGTAAAGTGGTTTCAATATTTCTAATCTGAATCTCTTTAAAAAACAAATTTCCCAAATAAGGTACAGTGATTAACTGTAATTCTTTTGTCTTTAGCC
>NW_022444765.1:0-3103 GCF_009761245.1 Sapajus apella
GAATGAATGCTGGCCAGGCACAGTGGCTCATGCCTGTAAATCCAGTAATTTGGGAGGCCAAGGCGGGCAGATCACCTGAGGTCAGGAGTTCGAGACCAGCCTGGTCAACATGGTGAAACCCCATCTCTACTAAAAATACACAAATTAGCCGGGCATGGTGCCACATGCCTGTAATCTCAGCTACTCTAGAGGATGAGGCAGGAGAATTGCTCAAGCAGGGGAGACAGAGGTTGCAGTGAGCCAAGATGATGCCACTGCACTCCAGCCTGGCTGACAGAGAGAGATTCTGTCTCAAAAAAAAAAAAAAAAAAAGAATGGATGCAAACTGAGTTTGCAGAACAGCTCTGACTGAGCAGATTCAGGGCAGCACTGCTTCTATAATTCAATGGTAGTAGAAAGAAGAACCAAGCACTCATTTGTCATGGAAGATGTAGACAGGTGTATCCTTTTCATAAAGGTTTTGCAATCCCTTTCAATGCTTTAAATTTATGTATCTTCTGACAAAGTAATGCCAATCTTATGAATGTATCCTACACAATGTGCACAAACAAGAAAGGGCATGTGTACAAAGACGTAAAACCTAGGTGTGGTGGTGCATGCCTGTAGTCCCAGCTACTCAAGAGGCTGAGGCAGGAGGATTGCTTGTGTCCAGGTACTCTGGGCTGTAGTGTGCTATGCCTATGGGTGCCCGCATTAAGTTCAGCATCAATATGGTGAAATTCTGTGAGCAGGGGACCACAGGTTGCCTAAGAAGGGGTGAACCGGCCCAGGTCAGAAACAGACCAGGTCAAAATTCTGGTGCTGATCAGTAGTGGTATCTTGCCTGTGAATAGCCACTGCACTCCAGCCTGGACAACATAGTGAGACCCATCTCTACTCAAAGAAAAGTTTTCATTTAATAAATAAATAAAAAGAAATAGGGGGACGATCCAAGATGGCCGTTTAGGAACAGCTCAGGATTGCAGCTCCCAGTGAAAGCGCAGAGGGTGAGTGGACGCCACGTTTTTATTGCTCACAGACTAGGAAATTCCTGGGCAGAGGTGCTCCACAGTCGCCAGCATGGCGGTTTCGGCCAGCGCCGCTACTTTGCCCCGCGGGGCTGCTCTGTCAGCACCCCGGAGCCGCGGTTCTCCATAGAAAATACACCGGTCCGGGGGTCCTTTTGGCTGGCGATTGGAGCCACGGGAAGTCGCCCATACGCCGGTTCAAAAAGGGGACTGAGCAGAGAACCAGGACAGTAGATTCCAGGGCAAAAAAAAAAAAAGCGCCACAAACCTCAGTGCCGCTGTTTAAGCCAACGCAGTGAGTGGCTGCAGGGGAAAACAAACAGACCCCGGCACCTCTTCAACAGGCGACTGGAACACCAACTTAAAAAAGGCTCTGAGGCAGGGAGCCAGGCGATCAGGCTCGGCTGGTCCCACCCCCACAAAAGAACACCAACCAGAAACTCTGGATTGAGAGTTTCACAGCAAGCGCAGCTGAACCCAGGACGGTCCAGCTCTGTGGGGGAGGGGCGTCCGCCATTGCCGAGGCAGCCCGCCGTTGCCAAGGCAACCCGCCACCGCAGAGACTCCGCCCCAACAGAGGCGGGTCACCATCACCAAAGCAGTTCTAACTACACCCATATAAACACAACTGCAGGGCAGTTCACTCGGCAGCAGGGCGGAGCCCACAGCAGCTCAGCAAAGCTGCTATAGGCCGACAGTGACTAGGCTGCCTCCTTGTGGGCTGGGCAGGTCTGAAGGAAAAAAAAAAAAAGAAGGCGGCAGCATAACAGAAACTCATAAATAAAGCCCTAAATCCCTGGGACACAGCACCTGGGAACAAAAAGCAGTTTATGAGTTCTGCTGCAGCAGACCTAAAAGTACCTGCCCAGCAGCTCTGAATGAACAACAACAGAGCTCGCAGCTCACCATTTGAGCTCCTATAAAGAAGAGACAGTCTCCTCAAGCAGCTCCCTGACCCCTATATATCCAAAAAGATACCTCATAAAAGAGAGATCAGATTGACACTAGGCAGGTATCCTTCTGGGACAAAGATAGCAGAAGAAGAAAACTGGTAACAACCCTTGCTGTTCAGCAGCTGCTGCACGTGAACCCGAGGCAAGCAGGGCCTGGAGTGAACCTCAGCAGACCTACAGCAGGGGAGCCAGACTGTCAGAAGGAAAACCAAGAAACAAACAGAAATAACCTCATCATCAACAAACAGAACATCAATCTGAAAGACTTGAGACCCAATCTGAAAGCCAGCAACTACAAAGTCGAGAGGTGGATAAATCCTTAAAGATGGGAAGAAACCAGCGCAAAAAGGATGAAAACAGCCGAAACCAGAATACCTCTCCTCCTAAAAGGGATCACAACTCCTCACCAGCAAGGGAACAAGGTTGGATGGAGAACGAGTGTGATGAAATGACAGAATCAGACTTCAGAAGGTGGGTAGTAAGAAACTTCTGTGAACTTAAAGAACATGTTCTAACCAAATGCAAAGAAACTAAGAACCTTGACAAAAGATTTGACGAAATGCTAACAAGAATGGACAAAATAGAAAGGAATACAAGTGAATTGATGAAGCTGAAAAACGCAACAGGAGAACTTCGTGAAGCATGCACAAGTATCAACAGCCGAATGGACCAAGCAGAAGAAAGGATATCAGAGGTCGAAGATCAACTCAATGAAATAAAACGGGAAGGCAAGACTGGAGAAAAAAGGGTAAAAAGGAATGAACAAAGTCTCCAAGAAATGTGGGACTATGTGAAAAGACCTAATCTACGTTTGTTGGCATACCCGAATGCCACGAAGAGAATGAATCCAAGCTGGAAAATACTCTTCAGGATATTATCCAGGAAAACTTCCCCAACCTAGCAAGGCAGGCAAACATTCAAGTCCAGGAAATACAGAGAACACCACAAAGATATTCGTCAAGAAGAGCAAGCCCAAGGCACATAATCGTCAGATTCACCAGGGTCAAAATGAAGGAGAAAATACTAAGGGCAGCCAGAGAGAAAGGTCGGGTTACCCATAAAGGGAAGCCCATCAGACTCACAGCGGATCTCTCAGCAGAAACCCTACAAGCCAGAAGAGAATGGGGGCCAATATTCAACATC
>NW_022444766.1:0-256 GCF_009761245.1 Sapajus apella
CATCCATCCACTCACCCATCCATCCATCCATCTATCCATCCATCCATTCACCTATCCACTCACCCACCCAACTATTCAAGATCCCATTCACTGATCTATCTTCCCATCTACACATCCATCCATCCATCCGCCCACCTATCCATCCACCCATCTATATACCCACCCATCTCCACATTCATCCACTCACCACCCTCCCATATAGTCATCCACTCTCCACTAACCCACCCATCCATCCACTCATCAATCCACACATCCA
>NW_022444766.1:356-3103 GCF_009761245.1 Sapajus apella
ATGTACCCACCCATCCACACATCCATCCATCCATCCATCCATCCATCCACCTCATCCATCCATGTACCCACCCATCCACACATCCATCATCCATCCATCTGTCCATTCACCTCATCCATCCATCATTCATCCATCCACTCATCCATGCATCCATTTACCCATCCATCCACCCACCTATCTATGCACTCACACTTCCACACATTTATCCACTCACCACCCACTCACATAGCCATCCACCCTCCATTTACACACCCTTCCATCACTCATCCATCCAGTCAGCCATCACCCATTCACCCATTCTCCATCCACACATGTTTCCATCCATCCACCTCCCACCCACCCACCACCTTTCATTTTATTTTATTCTGAGCATTGCTCCTACACCTTTTGGTTCTGAAACACATGCTTCTGTGAGCTGGCTGCAGATGCTGTCCCTGTGGAAGTCACCAACTCCCACCCCTGGCTTAGCACAACAGTTCTGACAGGTCTCACTAAGGCCGCAACTCCCACGTAAGAGGTTCAGGCTCCTCCTCTTCCCGCCTCACCTCCACTTGGATGGGAATTGGACTCTGGGTTCTTTTCCTTCCTTCCTTTCCTGAGTCACTTCACTTCTCTATCTGGGTATTTCAGTCGTGAGAGAGAGGCCCCAAATATGTGAAAAAAGAACAAGCCACTAGCTCACTCCCAGAGCCTCAAAACCCTGCAAAGGGACATCGATGATCAGGGCACAGGGGAGCATGCCATGGGCACTGAGCCGCCACGGTGTGGACCAACAGCCACCCGCCCTGGAATCAGGCACTAGCAGGACGAGCTGGGCTGGAACTGGGCGGCCTCCGCATCTGCCTTCCACCCGCGGTGTGGGCCTGGATGACAGAGAAGTAAGAATCATCAATCCTGACCTTCTGAGGGTTGGAAGGGAAACATGGAGGCTTTAGAGAAGGTCACAGCCCTTCAGCCCTTCAGTGACAGTGAATAGAAAGCCCTGCTCACCCCTGTAATCCTAGCGCTTTGGGAGGCTGAGGCAGGTGGATCACCTGAGGTCAGGAGTTCGAAACCAGCCTGGCCAACATGGTGAAACCCCATCTCTACTAAAGATACAAAAAATTAGCCGGGCGTGGTAGCGTGTGGCTGTAGTCCCAGCTACTCAGTAGGCTGAGGCAGGAAAATCACTTGAACCCGGGAGCTGGAAGTTGCGGTGAGTTGAGATTGCACCAGTGCACTCCAGGCTGGGTGACAAGGCAAGACTCCGTCAGGAAGGAAGGAAGGAAGGTAGGTAGGCAGGCTGGCCCTGGGGAAGGAGTGGGAAGGGAGGGAGGAAGAGGAAGGGACTGACTTCCTTGAGTAGCTACTATGCGTCTGCAAGGTAGCAGCTGTTCCCATGTCTCCGTCTCACTGGATTCCCCAACACCTCTACACAGCTGGCGTTCCATCCCCTAGCACATTTCACTGATGGAAAAGCTGAGGCTCAGAGAGGGCCAGCAATTTCCCCAAGGTCACACAGCTCCTACATGCTGGATCTGAGACACCGGCGCAGGCCCCTCGGTCTGACTCCAGAGTTTGGTACCTTTGCCTGGGTCCCCACCCTGAGCACCTCCCCCTGAAGGTGATGGCAGGGTAGACAGCGCCATCAGCACTGGCCTCTCAGACAGCTTCCCAGGTTTATGCAGCCATTCAGTTAACAAATCCATATCCACTCCCTCACTGGGGTAGGCTCCGCCCCTCCTTCTTGGGGATCCCTGGTGGGGGCTGCTGTAGGGACTGATCTTAGCTGCTAAAGCCCTGCTTCACCCAGGCTCAAAAAAGAGTCCTGCTGCTGTCCATCCGAAGAGTGGGGGTCACAGGCTCCCAGAGCTGAGGCTGGGGAGGCTGGAGGCAGAGCTGTCAGCTCGGAGCAGGCTCCTCTCATCAGCATGGGGCCCCAGCCTCCCAGCTTAAAGATCGCCTCGGGCGCTCTCTTAAAGATGCTAACGGTGCAGCTGACATTTGGGAGATCCTGGCAGCCGATCAAACCCAAGCTGAAAATCGGAGCTGCCGGGCGGGCGGGCGGGGTGGGCACCAGGCAGCAGGGACCCGCACTGGCTGGGCCGGCTGGGGCTGAAGGCAGCAGGGCTCGGGTGGCTGGCTGCTGGCTACGGCTGTGCCTTCAGCCTGGCCCAAGCCATCTGGGTATCCTGCGCTTTGCTGGAAAGACATGGGAGGAGGAGGAGGCAGAAGGCGAGAAAGGAAGCAGGAAGAAAAGGACGTGTAGAAGAGCCCTCAACTTTCCATCCCCAAACCCCAGGTTCCGCCAGGAATCAGACCAGTCGGCAAAAAGGCACCACGGGGGTGGGGGGAGTTGTGGGAAAGGGACAAGATGGAGGGAGGCTCGTGGTGTCAGTTACGTCTACGGCTGCAGTGCCCAGGGCTGGGTCCCATCCAGCCTAGGCTGTGATCTGAGCAAGCGGAGAGGTCAGAGGAGTCAGGAAAGATTCCTACTCATCCTGCCCATCCACGGTGGGGGATGGTGATATAGGGCAACCTCCCCCTGCCTGAGCAAACCTGGTCTCCTTTCCCTGCATCCACCCACCACTCACCCCATCCACCACCCACCACCTCCACCACCACCTCCCCCGCCCACCACCTCCACCACCTCCACCACCCACCACCTCCACCACCTCCACCACCCACCACCTCCACCTCCACCTCCACCACCCACCACCTCCACCTCCACCACCTCCACCTCCACCACCTCCACCTCCCACCACCCA
>NW_022444767.1:0-3103 GCF_009761245.1 Sapajus apella
CACCTTAGAAAGTTGCATTTATGCTTCGATTCAGCGAGTTAGAAACACGTTTCTTCTAAAAGCTGCGTTTCGATATCCCTGAGTGAATGGGAATAATGGGTGTAATGAGAAATATCTGGCTCTAAAAGAAAAGCGGAGCTATGTAGCAGAATGATTGTTAACGTGTATGTTCAACTTACAGAGTTAAACAGATGTGTGAATGTAGCAGTTCAGAAACACTTTCTTTGGAGAATCTGGAAAGAGATAATTCCAGCCATATACAGGCTCATAAGATTTAGCGGTAAGATCACGTCTAAACCACAGGGGAAACGTCTCCTTCAAACTGCTCTGCTGTGTTTGGTTCACATTAGGAAGTTGCATCTATGTTTAGATTCAGCGAGGTAGAAATAGGTTTCTTCTAAAAGCTGCGTTTGGATATTCCTGGGTTACTGGGAGTATAGGGTGTAATGAGAATTATCTGGCTCTTAAACAAAAATGAGCTATGTAGAAGAATGACTGTCAAGGTGTGTATTCAACGTACAGAGTTAGACAGATGTGTGAATGTAGCAGTTCAGAAACCCTTTCCGTGGAGAATCTGGAAAGAGATATTTCCAGCCATATACAGGCCCATAAGAATTAGCTTTGAGATCGCATCTAAACCACAGGAGAAACGTCTCTTTCAAACTGCTCTGCTCTGTGTTCGTTCACCTTAGGAAGTTGCATCTATGTTTAGATTCAGCGAGTTGGAAACACGTTTCTTCTAAAGTCTGCCTTTGGATATTCTTTAGTGAATGGGACTATAGGATTTAATGAGAAATATCTGGCTCTAAAACATCAACAGTGCTATGTAGCAGAATAATTGTCAAGGTGTATATTAAACTTACAGAGTTAAACAATTTTGTGAATGTAGCATTTCACTAACCCTTTCTTTGGAGAATCTGGAAAGAGATATTTCCAGCCATATACAGGCTCCTAAGAATTGGCTTTAAGGTCGCTTCTAAATCACAGGAGAAAAGTCTCCTTCAAACTGCTCCGCTGTGTGTTCGTTCACCTTCGGAAGTTGCATCTATGTTTATATTCAACGACGTAGAAACACGTTTCTTCTAAAAGCTGCGTTTGGATATTCCTTAATCAATGGCAGTATAGGGTGTAATGAGAAATATCGGGCTCTAAAACAACAAAGGAGCTATGTAGCAGAATTTTCGTCAAGGTGTGTATTCGACTTACAGAGTTAAACAGATATGTGAATTTAGCAGTTCAGAATACCTTTCTTTGGAAAATCTGGAAAGAGATATTTCCAGCCATATACAGGCTCATAGGAAGTAGCGGTAAGATCGAGCCTAAACCACAGGAGAAACCTCTCTTTCAAACTGCTCTGCTGTGTGTTCGTTCACCTTAGGGATTTGCATCTATGTTTAGATTCAGCGACTTAGAAACCCGTTTCTTCCTAAAGCTGCATTTGGATACTCCTCAGTGAATGGGGGTATAGGGTGTAATGAAAAATATCTGGCTCTAACACAAAAAACGAGTTATGTAACAGAATGATAGTCAAGGTGTATATTTAACTTACAGAGTTAAACAGATGTGTGAATGCAGCAGTTCAGAAACACTTTCTTTGGAGAATACGGAAAGAGATATTTCCAGCCATGTACTGGCTCTTAAGAATTAGCTTTAAAATCGCGTCTTAACCACAGGAGAAACGTCTCTTTTAAACTGCTCTACTGTGTGTTCTTTCTCCTTAGGAAGTTGCATCTATGTTTAGATTCAACGAGGTGGAAACACGTTTCTCCTAAAGGCTGTGTTTGGATATTCCTGAGTGAATGGGAGTATAGGGTGTAATGAGATACATCTGGCTCTAAAACAAAAAGGGAGCTATGTAGCAGAAAGATTGTCACGGTGTATATTCAATGTAGAGAATTAAACAGATATGTGAATGTAGCAGTTCAGAAACACTTTGTTTCGACAATCTGGAAAGAGATGTTTCCAGCCATAAACAGGCTCATAAGAATTAGCGGTAAAATAGCGTCTAAAACACAGGAGAAATGTCTCTTTCAAACTGCTCTGCTGTGTGTTCGTTCACCTTAGGACATTGCACCTATGTTTAGATTCAGCGAGTTAGAAACACGTTTCTTGTAAAAGCTGCATTTCGATATTCCTGAGTGAATGGCAGTATAGCGTGTATGAGAAATATCTGGCTCTAAAACAAAAACGGAGCTATGTACCAGAATGATTTTCAAGCTGTGTATTTAACTTACAAAGTTAAACAGATGTGTCAACATAGCAGTTCAGAAACCCTTTCTTTCGAGAATCTGGAAAGAGATATTTCCAACCATATACAGGCTCATAAGAATTAGCAGTAAGATCGCGTCTAAAGCACAGGGGAAACGTCTCTTTTAAACTGGTTTGCTGTGTTTCGTTCACCTTAGGAAGTTGCATCTACGTTTAGATTGAGCGAGTTAGAAACACGTTTCTTGTAAAAGCTGCGTTTGGAAACTCCAGAGTGAATGGGAGTATAGGGTGTAATGAGTAATATCTGTCTCAAAAACAAAAACGGAGCTTGTGGCAGAATGATTGTCAAGCTGCGTATTCAACTTACAGAGTTAAACAGATGTGTGAATGTGTCAGTTCAGAAACCCTTTCTTCCGAGAATCTGGAAAGAGATATTTCCAGCCATATACCAGCTCAAAATAATAAGCGGTAAGATCGCGTGTAAACCACGGAGAAACGTCTCTTTCAAACTGCTCAGCTGTGTGTTCGTTCCCCTAAGGAATTTGCATCTATGTTTAGATTCAGCGAGTTAGAAACACGTTTCTTCTAAAAGCTGCGTTTGATTTTTCCTGAGTGAATGGGAGTATAGGGTGCAATGAGAAATAACTGGCTCTAAAACACAAACGGAGCTATGAAGCAGAATGATTGTCAAGGTGTATATTCAACTTACAGAGTTAAACAGTTGTGTGAATGTAGCAGTTGAGAAACGCTTTCTTTCGAGAATCTGGACATAGATATTTCCAGCCATACACAGGCTCATAAGAATTAGTGGAAAGATCGCGTCTAAACCACAGGAGAAACGTCTCTTTCAAACTGCTCTGCAGTGTGTTCGTTGACCCTTGAAAGTTGCATCTAT
>NW_022444768.1:0-3101 GCF_009761245.1 Sapajus apella
GAGTGAACACAAAGCAAAGCAGTTTGAACTAGACGTTTCTGCTGTGATTCAAAGGCAGTGTTACTTCCAGTTCTGATGTGCCTGTATGCTGGTGGAAATATCTGTTTCCCGATTCTCCAAAGAAAAGATTTCTGAACTGCTGCGCACACACATCAGCTTAACTCTGTAAACTGATTATACAGCTTGACAACCATTCTGCTATATAGCTGTGTTTTTCTTTTAGAGCAAGATATTTCTCATTACAGCCTATAGTCTCAGTCACTCTGGAATATCCAAACGCAGATTTTAGAAGAAACGTGTTTGTAACTCGCTGAATCGAAACACAGATGCAACTTCCTTAGGTGAGCGAACACAAAGCAGAGCAGTTTGAACTCAACGTCTCTCCTGTGTTTTAAACGCAGTCTTACTTCCAGTTCTTATATGCCTGCATATGGCTGGAAATATCTGTTTCCAGATTCTCCAAAGAAACGATTTCTGAACTGCGGCACACATACATCAGTTTAACTCTGTAAGTTGATTGCACAGATTGACAACCATTCGGCTAGACAGCAGCGTTTTTGTTTTAGAGTAAGATATTTCTCATTACATCCTATAGTCTAATTCACCCTGGAATATCCAAACGCAGATTACAAAAGAAAAGTGTTTCTGACTCGCTGAATCTAAACATAGAGGCAACTTCCTATGGTGAACGAACACAAAGCAGAGCAGTTTGAAATAGACGTTTCTCCTGTGTTTTCAACGCAGTCTTACTGCTAGTTCTTATATGCCTGCATATGGCTGGAAATATCTGTTTCCAGATTCTCCAAAGAAACGATTTCTGAACTGCGGCACACATACATCAGTTTAACTCTGTAAGTTGATTGCACAGCTTGGCAAACATTCTGCTTGACAGCGGCGTTTTTGTTTCAGTGTAAGATATTTCTGATTACATCTTAGAGTCTCATTCACTAAGGAAAATCCAAACTCAGATTTCAGAAGAAAAGTGTTTCTAACTCGCTAAATCTAAACAAATATGCAACTTCCTAAGGTGAACAAACAGAAAGCAGAGCAGTTTGAACTAGACTTTTCTCCCGTGTTTTAAACGTAGTCTTACTGCTTGTACTCCTATGCCTGAATATGACTGAAAATATCTGTTTCCAGATTCTCCAAAGAAAGGATTTCCCAACTGCTGCACACACACATCAGTTTAACTCTGTAAGTTGACTGTACAGCTTAACAACCATTCTGTTACATGGCTGCGTTTTTTTTTTAGACCAAGATATTTCTCATTACAGCCTATAGTCTAAATCACTCTGTAATATCCAAAGGCAGCTTTGAGAAGAAACGTTTTTCTAATTCGCTGAATCTAAACATAAATGCAACTTCCGAAGGTGAGCGAACACAAAGCAGAGCAGTTTGAACTAGACGTTTCTCCCGTGTTTTAAACGCAGTCTTACTACTAGTTCTTATGTGCCTGTATACGTCTGGAAATATCTCCTTCCCTATTGTGCAAAGAAAGGACTTCTGAACTGCTGCACTTACACATCAGTTTAACTCTGTAAGGTGATTGTACAGCTTAACAACCATTCTGCTAGATAGATGCGTTTTTGTTTTAGACCAACATATTTCTCTTTATAACCTATAGTCACAGTGACTCTGGAATATCCAAGCGCAGCTTTTAGAAGAAACGTGTTTCTAACTCGCTTAATCTGAACATAGATGCCACTTGCTAAGGTGAGCAAACACAAAGCAGAGCAGTTTGAACGAGATGTTTCTCCTGTGTTTAAAACGGAGTCTTACTGCCAGTTCTTATATGCCTGTATAGGGCTGGAAATAGATGTTTGCAGATTATCCAAAGAAACGATTTCTGAACTGCTGCACACTCACATCCGTTTAGCTCTGTAAGTTGATTGTACAGACTGACAATCTTTCTGCTAGAAAGCAGCGTTTTTGTTTTAGAGCAAGATATTTCTCATTACATCGTATAGTGTAATTCACTCTGGAATATCCAAACGCAGATTACAAAAGAAAGGTGTTTCTAACTCGCTGAATCTAAACATAGAGGCAACTTCCTAAGGTGAACGAACACAAAGCAGAGCAGTTTGATATAGACGTTTCTCCTGTGTTTTAAATGCAGTCTTACTGGAAGTTCTTATATGCCTGTATAAGGCTGGAAATATCTGTTTCCAGATTCTCCAAAGAAAGGATTTCTGAACTGGTGCACCCGCATATCACTTTAGCTCTGTAAGTTGATTCTTCAGCTGGACAACCATTCTACTAGATAGCTGCGCTTTTATTTTAGAGCAAGATATTTGTCATTACAGCCTATAGCCTCATTCACTCTAGCATATACAAACGCAGCTTTTAGAAGAAACGTGTTTGTAACTCACTGAATCCAAACATAGATGCAACTTCCTAAGGCGAAGGAACACCAAGTAGAGCAGTTTGAGCAACTCGTTTCTCCTGTGTTTTAAACGCAGTCTTACTTCCAGTTCTTATATGCCTGCATATGGCTGGAAATACCTGTTTCCAGATTCTCCAAAGAAACGATTTCTGAACTGCTGCACACACACATCAGTTTAACTCTGTAAGTTGATTGTACAGATTGACAACCATTCGGCTAGACAGCAGCGTTTTTGTTTTAGAGCAAGATATTTCTCATTACATCCTCTAGTCTAATTCACCATGGAATATCCAAACGCAGATTACAAAAGAAAGGTGTTTCTGACTCGCTGAATCTAAACATAGAGGCAACTTCCCATGGTGAACGAACACAACGCAGAGCAGTTTGAAATAGACGTTTCTCCTGTGTTTTAAACGCAGTCTTACTGCTAGTTCTTATGTGCCTGCATATGGCTGGAAATATCTGTTTTCAGACTCTCCAAAGAAACGATTTCTGAACTGCTGCACACACACATCACTTTAGCTCTGTAAGTTGATTCTTCAGCTTGACAAACATTCTGCTAGATAGCTGCGCTTTTGTTTTAGAGCAAGATATTTGTCATTACAGCCTATAGCCTCATTCACTCTAGCATATACAAACGCAGCTTTTAGAAGAAACGTGTTTGTAACTCACTGAATCTAAACATAGAGGCAACTTCCTAAGGCGAAGGAACACCAAG
>NW_022444769.1:0-3101 GCF_009761245.1 Sapajus apella
GTATTTCCTGGACTTGAATGTTTGCCTGCCTTGCTAGGTTGGGGAAGTTTTCCTGGTTAATATCCTGAAGAGTATTTTCCAGCTTGGATTCATTCTCTTCATCGCATTCAGGTACGCCTATCAAACGTAGATTAGGTATTTTCACATAGTCCCACATTTTTTAAAGACTTTGTTCATTCCTTTTTACCCGTTTTTCTCTATTCTTCCCTTCCTGTTTTATTTCATTGAGTTGATCTTCAACCTCTAATATCCTTTCTTCTGCTTGGTCAATTCAGCTGTTGATACTTGTGCATGCTTCATGAAGTTCTCGTGTTGTGTTTTTCAGCTCCATCAATTCATTTATATTCCTTTCTATTTTGTCCATTCTCGTTAGCATTTCGTCAAATCTTTTTTCCAGGTTCTTAGTTTCTTTGCATTTGGTTAGAACGTGTTCTTTAAGTTCACAGAAGTTTCTTACTACCCACCTTCGGAAGTCTGATTCTGTCATTTCATCACACTCGTTCTCCATCCAACCTTGTTCCTTTGCTGGTGAGGAGTTGTGATCCCTTTTAGGAGGAGAGGTGTTCTGGTTTCGGGTGTTTTCATCCTTTTTGCGCTGGTTTCTTTCCATCTTTATGGATTTATCCACCTGTCGTCTTTGTAGTTGCTGGCTTTCAGATTGGGTCTCTGAGTGGACATTCTGTTTATTGATGATGAGGTTATTTCTGTTTCTTGGTTTTCCTTCTGACAGTCTGACCCCCCTGCTGTAGGTCTGCTGAGGTTCACTCCAGGCCCTGCTTGCCTGGGGATCACCTGCAGCAGCTGCTGAACAGTAAGTGTTGTTACCAGTTTTCTTCTTCTGCTATCTTTGTCCCAGAAGGATACCTACCAAGGGTCAATCTGATCTCTCCTTTATGAGCTTACTCTTTGGATATGCAGGGGTCAGGGAGCTGCTTGAGGAGACGGTCTCTTCTTTATGGGAGCTCAAATGCTGAGCTGTGAGTTCCGTTGTTCATTCAGAGCTGCTGGATAGGTATGTTTAGGTCTGCTGCAGCAGAACTCATAAACCGCTTTTTGTTCCCAGGTGCTCTGTCCCAGGGATTTAGGGCTTTATGAGTTTCCATTATGCTGCTGCCTTCATTTTTTTTCCTTCAGAGCTGCCCTGCCCAGCAAGGAGGCAGCCTAGTCACTGTCTGCCTGTAGAGGCTTTGCTGAGCTGCTGTGGGCTCCACCCAGCTGCCAAGTGAACTTTCCTGCAGTCCTGTTTATATGGGTATAGTTAGAACTGCCTGGGCAATGGTGGCCCGCCTCTGTTAAGGTGGAGTCTCTCTGCAGTGGCGGGTTGCCTTGGCAACGGTGGGCTGCCTCAGCAAAGGCGGGCTGCCTCAGTATTGGCTGACTACCTCCGTAGTGCGGGGCTGCCTCGGTAATGGCAGACGCCCCTCCCCCACAGAGCTGGACCGTCCCGGGTTCAGCTGCGCTTGCTGTGAAACTCTCAATCCAGAGAGTTTCTGATTGCTGTTCTTTTGTGGGAGTGGGACTGGCCGAGCCTGATTGCCTGGCTCCCTGCCTCAGAGCCCTTTTTGTTTGTTTGTTTTAAATTGGTGTTCCAGTCGCCTGTTGAAGAGGCGCTGGGGTCTGTGTTTTTTCCCAGGCGGCGACTCACTGTGCTGGCTTATACAGCAGCACTGAGATTTGTGGCACTTTTTTTGCCCTGGAATCTACTGTCCTAGTTCCCTGCTCAGTCCCCTTTTTAAACAGATGAATGGGCAACTTCCCTTGGCTCCAATCGTCAGCCAAAAGGGCACCCAGACCGGTGTATTTTATATGGAGAACTGCTGCTCCGGGGCGCCAACAAAGCAGCCACGCGGGGCAAATCGGCAGTGCCGGCCAGCACAGCCGCGCTGGCGACCCATGGAGCTCCTCTGCCTGGGAATTGCCTAGTCTGTGGGCAATAAAAATGTGGCGTCCAATCACCCTCTGTGCTTTCGCTGGGAGCTGCAATCCTGAGCTGTTCCTAAACGGCCATCTTAGATCGTATCCTAAAGTTTTCTTTTTCAAATGTGATTTTGTCTGATTTTGGTATCAGGCCTCATAGAATGAGATTGGAAGTATTCCCTCCTCCTCTGTTTTTGGAATAGTTTGAGTAAAATTGGTATTAGTTCTTTAAATGTTTTGTAGAATTCCACGGTAAAGTCATCATTTCCCAGGCTTTTCTTTATTGGGAGACTTTTTTATGGTTTCAGTCTCGTTATTTGTTATTGATCTGTTCAGGTTCTAGATTTCTTCATGGTTCAATCTTGGTAAGTTTTATGTGTCTATGAAGTTGTCCATTTCTTCAATATTTTCCAGTGTATTGACATGTAGTTCCTCAAAGTAACTGCAAATGATCATTTGAATTTCTGCAGTATCCATTGTAATGTTTCCTTCCTCATTTCTGACATCATTTGTTAGATATTTTTTTCTTAGCCCAGCTAAAGGTTCGTCAATTTTGTTTAACTTTTTTAAAAATAAACTTTTTTATGTTTTGTGCTTTTTAATTTCAATTTTATTTGTGTTCTGATTTTTATTATTTCTTTTATTTTACTATTTTTGGGTTTTGTTTGCTATTGCATTATTTGGTTGTTTATTTGGAGTTTCTTTTTCTTATGTTGGCACTTACAGCTATAAATGTCCTTCTTAGTACTGCTTTGGCTGTATTTCATAGGTTTCCCATGTTTCCATTTTGTATTTCTTTTAAGAAATTTTTCAGTTTTCTTCTTAATTTTTTCATTGACCTGCGGATCACTCAGGAGCATGTTTAATTTCCATGTATTGATATAGTTTCCAAAATTCCTCTTGTTGTTGATTTGTTTTTGGTTTTTCTTCTTCTTTTCTTTTTTTCCCCCTATTATTTATTTTATCGCATTTTAGGTTTTGGGGTACATGTGAATAACATGCAAGATTGTTGCATAGGTACACACATGGCAGTGTGATTTGCTGCCTTCCTCCCCATCACCTACATCTGGCATTTCCCCCGTTGCTATCTCTCCCCAGCTCCCCACCCCCCACCGTCCCTCCCCTATTTCCCCCCAACTGACCCCAGTGTGTAGTGCTCCCCTCCCTGTGTCCATGTGTTCTCA
>NW_022444770.1:0-3100 GCF_009761245.1 Sapajus apella
TGTGAATAATAAACTTTACTATGTACAATGCAATCATTTAGAGGATAATAAAGTTTCAATTGCAATCTCTTTGAAATATATTTTATCTGTAAAATATTTTCCTATACGAATTATTGCCTAATTCGTTTAGGCACATCATTAATCTGCATGGATTTTATTGTTGTTTGATACCCACATCTTTTTACAAGGGGACTATTTATTGGAGAGCAGATGGTGAGAATGCAAAGACTACACCCTTGTATAGATTGATGATTTATATTCTGGGAAAATGCTTTTATTCTCAGGTTATAAATAGATGATCCAGTGCACCTTAGATTTTTTACTTTATGTAGGACAAAAAGACATTATTTACTTATGTAGTGGATATGCCCATGGATTCTAAGAAATTTGGTGGGAAAATGAAAAACTCCATTATAAGTGGATTATTCATCCTAATGTCACATTTTAGATATGGACAAAACCTAGAGTTTCCCTAATTGCAGTCTCCAGGCCTACTACCTCAGAATCACCTGTAGTTCCCTTTAGCCCTTGATGTGACTAGGGGCCACTCTTAATCTACTGTGATGAATATCTTTGGTTGGGTAGAGGAGGTGGCATTTGAACCACAATTCCAGGTATTGTTTTTGCTCACAAAAGCCTGAATACTCCTAAGGTTTTTCTGTGGACGTTCATCAGAGCTAATCCCACTCAAAAAACTGGCTCTGGCAAATTTTCATGATTCCAGAGTTGGTTTTCAAAAGAAAGAGTTGCAAGTTACATCTATAACCTTCCAACATGACTTTCTCAGTTGTACCTACATTGTCACTATTTCTCACCACCTTTATTTGAATCCTGTCAATTTTATCCTGTTTGTTTTGCTATCCTTTGTCACAGCTGGTACAGATTCTAGTTTATACTTTCCAGATTTCAGATTTTTCTTAGTTTCTCCCACTAATAACGTATATATGGTCAATGGCTAGTTTCCTCAAGTCTGTGCTAGATTATAATATTTAATTTGATGATTTCTTTCATTTCTCCCATGGAGTTAATGAAGCTAATGAAATTTTCTATATATATTATGTAACATGAGAACTCTGTGAACTCCGGCAGGTCTGGAGGGTCAGTTCTGTATCATGGTGCTGATCAGTTATGTGGTTCCATGATCACAAATAACCTTTATCAAGCAACTTCAGCTGGACACTATACATGAGTCATGGTTACCCAGGCCCCAAATCCCAGCATCTTAGGAGCCCAGGGTGGGAGGATCACTTGAGCCCAAGGGTTTGAGACCAGCCTGGGCAACACAGGGAATCCCCATTACTATAGAGAATATCTTTTAAAAATTAGCAAGTCATGGTGGCTTGTGCTTGTAGTCCCAGCTACTTGCAATGCTGAGGCAAGATGCTTGCTTGTATATGGGAGTTTGAGGCTGCTGTGAGCCATGATCTCACCACGGCACTCTAGCCTGGGTACAGTGAGACCCTGTCAAATAAGGAAAAAAAAAAGAAGAAGAAAAAGAAAGAAAAAATACATAGTTATTTCATTAAAGACATCATCTCATTCTAAATAGCAAAACAGTAATGTAAAAATTTACCATACACCTAAGGATACATCGTAATGTAAAGAATGCATTGGTATTGTAAGTATATGAGACCACGCTCCATCACTTTCTTGTTGTGTCATCTTTAGCAAGATACAGAATCTTTATGGGATTCAAAAAAGGGGTAAATAACATCCCCATGATGGAAACAATAACAATGTCTTGAGGCTGCTGTATAGATAAATGAGATAATAATCCCTATAAATGCTGTAACAGATATTTGTGCAAAGTGCCTTGTGTTATGGGGGTAAAATGAGCACTGATGCCTTGATATAGGGCTAAGAAGGACTTGGCTTGAGAAGGCAGCTAGGCTAGAATCCGATGCTGCCACGTGAAGTCCTGTCAACACACTTACAGGACAGATGCTGGAAAGCAAATGCTATCAAATCCTGGGAAGCCAGGGAACATAGAACAAGGCTGATTATTAAACCAATGAGAGCTTCAGATCCTCCCTAGCACTGATACATTTCTTTGAAGGAGACCTGAACCTTGGTCAGTGTCTTAAATTTGTATTAAATAAATTAAATGAAACCGGATTTAATTAAGTGGAATACAGTAGCCTAGCAGTTTGTTTGTTTTGTTCTTTCGTTTGTCTGTCTGCTCAGGACTACTTTCCATCTGTGTTTTCAGGAGGTACTTTGGTGCCAGAGCATACGTGGGTTCAGAAATAGTGTCCATGTTGCCTCTGTTTCCACTGGGCTCAAACCCAAATGCACAGCTCTTGGTTAAGTGAAGGGTTGAGGGGTGGAATTTGATGTTTTATTTATTCTCATACAGTACACATATTGGTTTGGGGAAAAGAAGAATTTCCTGGCTCTCCATGTTAGAAGAGTGTTTCAAAGTTATACTAACAGAAGTTAAATAAACAATTAGAGTTATTTCAGTGGCAAACAAACAAAAACAAAAACAAAAAATGTACAAACAGTGGTTTGTATGTTAATTAGTTAATGTTTTTTGTGAATATATAACAGGAAAATGTGGCCCTTAAGGACATGTGGAGACATTCCTACAGAGGAGTGTTGTCATGTGACAACAGAGCCACAGACAGGAGTGATGCCGCCACCAGCCAGGGGCTGCTGACCACCACCATAAGCTGGAAAAGGCAATGAGGCATGGGCCGGCTAAAAGCCTTGATTCCAGGCTTTTAGACTCCCTTACTGTGGGAGAATAACTTTTTGTCCTTTTAATCTACCCAGTTTGTGGAACTGTGTACCAAGAACCAAGAACTAACGCATCATCCAACACAACTCATCGTATATAGCAGCTGTTCAGACTATATAAGAATTACACTGACTGTTCACATTCCCTACTCTCTCAATTCACCCCACCCCTTAAATGACTAGTCATTTTTAACCTTTTCATTTTGGAACAAACGCACAGAAAATTGAAAAAAATGTTCAGCATACCCTTCACCCAATTTTTCTCAGTGGCTACATTTTAGAGTATTAAAAGTAGAAAACTTACATTGTTACATTGTGTGTGTGTAGGTCTATGTCACATTACCACATGCTCTTGAAACCA
>NW_022444771.1:0-3100 GCF_009761245.1 Sapajus apella
TCTCTTCCTCCCTCCCACCCCTTCACAGGTGATTGCCATCTTTATTTCGATAGCAAGTCCTTGTCATCAGCCCTTTGGGCAGGGGACACGGCCAGCACTGTCTGGGATCCCACGGTTTCACGTGTACGGAGCCTCGAGGGTAGAGAATGGAACCTGGAGTTGTGTCTGCAGATGCCTCTGCTCCCTACTCTCGAGCCACCAAGAAAATTGTGGCGGCCAAGGTGGCTGCTGTCTGTGAGGTCAGAGCCTCCGCGAGGTGTGGGCGCTCTCTGGATTTTATAAGCCAAGGCGGCTTCAGGTGAGCCAGGCCTTCAGGGCAGGGCCCACGGAGCAGGAACGTCCTGAGGCTCGGGGCTCCCGCCATTGGTTCCTGTCTATCACCTGTGGGCTTCTGCAGGACCCTGCGAAAGAGGCTTGCACCCAAGCCTGCCCTGTGGAGAGAAGGGGCGGGGAGGCAGGAGTCGTCATCTCTGCCCCGCATGCCCCCTGCACCCTCACCCTGCACAATCGTGGCCCAGACAGAGCTCCTCTCTGCGCCTTGGTCCCCTTGTCTCAGGAACGGAATTTCTTTCTTTTATCCTTTTTTTTTGAGATGGAGTCTCGCTCTTGTTGCCTAGGCTGGAGTGCGGTGGCGCGATCTTGGCTCACTGCAAACTCCGCCTCCCAGGTTCAAGCAATTCTTGTGCCTCAGCCTCCTGAGTAGCTGGGATTACAGGAGCGCACCACCACGCCTGGCTGATATTTTGTGTTTTTAGTAGAGACAGAATTTTACCACATTGGCCAGGCTGGTCTAGAACTCCTGATCTCAAGTGATCTGCCCACCTCAGCCTCTCAAGTGCTGGGGTTCCAGGTGTGAGCCACCAGGCCTGGCCGAGAACAGGGCTTCATCTATTTCTCATTAAGTTGCTGATGGCTTTGTTCAGGATTCACCTCGGCAGCCAGCTCCCCCTTCACCTGGTTTCAAATCCGAGCCCCCCTGACCTAGCTCCAGCATCCCAGCAGCAGAGCCAGAGAGAGAGGTTTGCACAGGAAAGGGACGGAGGGCGCCTCAGCCTGGGCCCACGGGGTCTCTGATGTGTGAACTGCACCAGGGTTTTGTCCCATCTGTAGCCAGGTGGTCAGGGTGTGTGCATGTGTGTGCGTGTGTGCGTGTGTGTGTGTGTGTGTGTGTGTGTGTGAGAGAGAGAGAGAGAGAGAGAGCGAGAGAGAGAGAGAGAGAGAGAGAGAGTTTTTTGCTTGTTTGTTTTGCTTTTTGGGACACGGTCTCACTGTCTTGCCCAGGCTGGAATGCAGTGGCACCATCTCAGCTCACTGCAGCCTCCACCTCCAAGGATCAAGCAATTCTCCTGCCTCGGCCTCCGTAGTAGCTGTGACTGCAGGAGTGTACCACTGTGCCTGGCTATTTTTTTTTTTTTTTTGGTAGAGACGAGGTCTCCCTATGTTGCCCAGGCTGGTCTCTAACTCTTGGCCTCAAGCAGTCCTCCTGCCTTGGCCTCCCAAAGTGCCGGGATTACAGGCATGAGCCTCTGCACCCAGCCTTGCTTTTATTGTAGTAAGATACAGATAACATAAAATGTACCGCTTCAGCCGTTTGTAAAAGTACAACTCAGTAGCATTAAGGACATTCACAGTGCTGTTTGGCCATCACCACTCTCTCATTCCAAAAGGTTTTCATCACCCCAAGCAGACTCTGTCCTCATTAAGCAGAACTCCCATTCCTGTGCCCCAGCCCCTGGTAAGCGCTGACCTGTGGTCTGACTGTGAATCTGCCTGCCCCAGGCGCTTTATTTAACTGGAATCATGCAAGTGGCTTCTTTCACTTAGCATCATTCTTCAAGGCTCATCCACGCTGGAGCCTGAGTTGGAATTTCCTTCCTTCCTGCTGCGTTTTTGTTTTGAATAGACTTTACTTTTCAGAGCAAGGTGAGTTCACCGCAGAGTCCTTCCTCTTCACGGCTGAGCACCGTCTCGGCGTGGGGGTGCCCTCGTGCTTATCTGTCATCCACTGCTGGGCACTTGGGCTGTTCCCACCTTTTGGCCATCGTGACTGGTCCTGCTGTGAATGCCTGTGCGCCAGGATCTGTCCCAGTCCCTCCTGTCAGGGCCAAGCTTCTGCCCTCCCCTCCACCCCCTTCCCCCTGTCAGCCCTAGCTGTGCCCAGGAGACACTCCCACTTGGATGAAGGCCATCACTCCTGGTGGTGCTCAGGGTCAAGGGGGCCAGCAGGGGAGTCCGGGTGGTGCCGGGAGTGCCTGGCATCCCCGCATTCCTCCTGCTGTCTCTGCTTTGCTACCCCCAGTACATCTCACCTTCTGATATCTCCAGCATGCACTGGCTTCTTGGGTTTCTTGTTCATTTCCCCGTAGAAAGCACCCAAGGCCTGCGGCTGTGTCTGTTTTGTTCATGGCTGGACCCACCCTTCCTGACACATAGGCTCAGTAAATATGCATGGGATGAATGACTAGCATGTGCTGGGGGCTGCACCAGGCACACACACGGGCGCGAACACACACACACACACACACACACACACACACACACACACACACACACGATCTCTCGGAATCCCGCTGGAACTGTGATGTCGCTGCCCATTCCACAGAGAAGGAAACGGAGGCTCAGGAACATTGAGTGAATTCCCCAAGGTCACAGAGCTTGCAAGTGGCAGAGCACAGACAGGGCTGCCCCACACCCAGCACATGCTTTTCCCAGCCGGGATGCTCAGCCTGTCCACATGACAAGCTATTAAACACATGTCACACAAATTCATCTCCGTGTCCTTGGACAAAGAGAAACTTCCATCCACAGGCAATGGCCAGGCTCATGAGTGTGGGGACCCAGGTCTGCAGTTTCCACAACTGGGGCTGTTCTCTCATGCCCCACTTTTTTATAATTAAAAAAAAAAAAAAAGAAAATCCCAGCACTTTGGGAGATTGAGGCAGGCAGATCACTTGAGGTCAGGAGTTTGAGGTCAGCCTGGCCAACATGGTGAAACCCATCTCTACTAAAAATACAAAAATTAGCTGGGCATAGTGGCGGGCGCTGAATCCCAGCTACTCGGGAGGCTGAGGCAGGAGAATCGCTTGAACCCGGGAGGCAG
>NW_022444772.1:0-3100 GCF_009761245.1 Sapajus apella
AAAAAAAAAAATTATAGGGACGAAGTCTCACCATGTTGCCCCGGCTGGTCTCCAACTCCTGGGCTCAAGAGATCCTCTCGTCTCAGCCTCTCAAAATTCTGGGATTACAGGCGTGAAACACCGCGCCCGTCCAAGGCAGGGCTGGGATGGGACTTCAAAGCCGGTGCCCTTAACCTCTCCCCCAAGTCCTCCCCTTCAGGGAGGGGAAAGGACCAGAGGAAGGCAGAGGATCTAAGGGCGGTTGTCCTCAGGTCTCTGCTACGCTAGGCTGCGATCAGCCGGGGATCCCCGAGCTGCCTCCAGAAGCTCCTGGAAAAGCTTGTCCGGCGGCAAGCGACAGGGCCCCACGCCATTGGACAGGATGGAGTCATGTGGCCTCCCCAGAGCCAATGGGAGCGAGGGGGCAGGTGACCGGGAATGACCTTGGACTGCCTGCGCTGCGCGGACGGGGACCGGCTGTAGGCTGCGCCACTGCAGCAGCGCGTGGCCGCCTCTGGGTCTCTGGGAAAGGGAGCGGAGGATCTTATGGAAGAGAAGGTTTGGAATCACCGCTGGAGGGAAGAGGAGACAGAAGCAGCGGAGTGGCAGGAACAGGAAAGGACTAGGGATAGAGGCCGGGCTTGGAGACAATGAGGCACGAACCCCGGCAACCCGGGGACAGACGAGGGGCGCGGATCTCCTCACTGGGCGGGGTGGGCAGGGAAACCAGCAGGAACTGGAGCTGGGGCGAGGCTGCGGGCTGCGGGCTGTGGGAGGCAAGTGGGTACCCGGCCTCAGGGAGGGGCTTCCAGGATGACAGGGGCCTCCTTTGGAGCAGCACCGGGGTTATTGGCTGAGCAAGGGCTCTTTGTACAAAGTAACCGAAGCCAGTCAGGCCACTGGCGGCAGAGAGGAGAGAAATTTCATCTTGGATCCAGGGTGTGCGGACGAGCCCAAGGGCAGCTGGACCCTGTGCCGGTGTCAGGAAGAGCCCGGAACCGGGGAAGCTCTGCCCGCGGAGGGTATTCCTCTCCCTCTGACGACCACCTCAAAGCTCAAGTTTATCAGCTCCACACATGAGGCCGCCCCGGGCTGAACTAAAGTCTCACTGTCCCAATTCCAGTTTCTGGGAATTGTCAGCTCCATTCGCTCTCATTGAAGTCCAGCTAATTCCACGAGGTGAAAAACAGGACAGCTGAGAGTTCCCGAGTTTTCTGTGTCCAGTCTTCAGCCCTGGAGGGACTCTTCTGCTCCAAGTCCTGCGATCCCAGGAGGGGGCCCACTGGGCCAGTACGGCTCGCTACCCAGCCCTGGATTCCAGCTGAGGCTGGAAGGAGTGGTCATGAAGAACTCAGCATGAACACAGATGGGCACGAATTCCCAGAGGTGTCCTGTCCCTCCACAGTACCGAAGAGCCCTCCTCTGAGAGACTGCTTCAGTGAAGGCGCAGATGGAGGGAGGGGTCGACAACAGAACTGAGAGGGGTTCTGGGGTCACATGGCTCAGCCAGCGGAAGCTGGCTGGGGAGGAGCGTTTAGAAGAACGGCCAGATGACCTCGAGGGTGATACCAAGCCTCAGCCCACCTTGCCTGTAGCTCCTGAGCATGGTCACGCTGGCAAGCTCAGAACAGCTGAGAAACCATGTTTCTGGGACAGATTAGGGGCCCAGGGGGCTTAGCTGCTAGTTTGCTGTGTGACCTATGACAAATTCTCTGGGCAGTTTGTCTGTGAAATGGGGAATGTAGTGTGATTGAAGATACGAGTGAATGAGAACTCACTTTGAAATGTCTAAACCCAGTGCCTAAGGCCTTCCCTGGCAAGACAGAGGGTCCATGGTGGCACTGTGCAATGGCATTAAGGCAGTAATTGGGCCAACCATGCTTACAGGCTTGCAGCACCTCCTCTGGTGCTGGGCACTGGATGCCCAGCTCTACTCCTAGCCCAGGGTCCCCTGGGAAAGTGCCAGGCCATCTCATCCACCAAGAGCCATATTGGCAACATTGTGCCAACATGGACATTTCCAGCCTGTGGCAGGCAGAGGACAAGGAGTGGTTTCTGCCAGGGAGGCCTCTGACTGCAGTTGCCTATGACAGGCTTCTGCTTTAGGCCTCATAGAAACCCTGGCCTTGGGGGCTGAAAGCACAGCCAAAGGGGCCTCCCCTCTTCCCAAGTCCTTGCCCAGCTGCGGTTGCCTAAGGCCTTTTATTTTTCCCCCTGAGACAGTCTCACTATAGCCCAGCCTGGAGTGCAGTGGTGCAATCTTGGCTCACTGCAACCTCCACCTCCTGGGTTCAAGCAATTCTCCTGCCTCAGCCTCCTGAGTAGCTTGGATTATAGGCATGTGCCACCACCCCCAGCTAATTTTGTATTTTGTGTGTGTGTGGAGACAAAGGTTCCCTATGTTGGCTGGGCTGGTCTCGAACTCCTGGCTCAAGTGATCCACCTGCCTCAGCCTTCCAAAGTGCTGGGATTACAGGCGTGAGCCATCATTCCTGACTCCCTGAGGCCTCTCAATCCAGCCTCTTGATGCCAGGACCCCTCAGCTCACTGGGCGGGGGTGCAGGGCTTGACCTCAATCTCTTGTGCTGCAGAGTGAGGCTGTGAATGTGTCCCCTGCTGGCTCTGGGCACAGCCTCCACACTGCCTGAGCACTGCCCCTGGCTTCCAACTTTTCTCAGATGCACTTCTTTTGGCTCCAGGGCTGTGTCTGGGATCTGGGGGCAGATGAGACAGAGACTCATACCATGGGGGCAGAGAGGAAGGGCAGGGGGTAGCTTCGGTTCTGTCCACGGACAGGGAGGCTGGCTCAGGAATCCATTTTAAACCAGCAAAAGCCCAAGCTGGAAGGGCCTTTCCAGCCTTCTGTTTTCCCTCTACAACCTGCACACAAGAAGGCCAAGGGACAGAAGAGCTGTGCAGAGGTCATTCCCCACCCCATCTAGAGGGACCCCACATGCAACCTGCAGGGGCTGCGAGGTGGAGGTGGATGGAGGCTCCGCTCTCGTTCTCCTGGTGCAGGAGTCCTTGGTGCTCAGAGCTGCTGCAGCTCCCGCTCCCCAAGGACACAATTCTTAGCTGATGGTCAGAACTCTTAGGGTCTCCCAGACCCCATCAGCGGCTC
>NW_022444773.1:0-3099 GCF_009761245.1 Sapajus apella
CCTGCTGAATCAGTTTAGCAAGAACCCCCTCTTCCCCCAGCCTTGATATCCCATCAGGTTCCTCATTCTCCGTTACCCCTAGGTCACCCTGGCCTGTCTCAGCAAGAAGCCTGTTGGGTCAGTTCAGCCAGACCCCTCTCACCCCTGATTTCCCCTGAGACTGAATTGCCTGGAGTCACGGCTGAGGCATCAGTAGGGCCTGGACCGGACGAGGCTGGCGGGTGTCCAGGGCCCGGCATTCAGAGGTGCCCGCCCAGGTGCCCCCCCACTTGCGGGATCCTGGGCTGGCCCCATCCATGAACTCATCCCTGCTGCCTACTCCCCTTTGTCCCCATCAGTGAGCATGAAGGACAAAAGCAAGGTTGCAAGGGGCGAGGACGGGCTACCGCCTCCTTCAGGCAGGTGGTGGGGGATGGCCTTTCCAAAGAGGCTACATTGACAATAAGACTTGGATGGCGAGAGCAGGAATCCGTGAAGGTCAGGAGCCCCACAGGGCAAAGGTCATGCAGAGAAGCATGTCTGGGATTTGAAGGAGCAGAACGAGGCCCCGTGTAGCTGGGCACAGGTGCTGAGGGGGCAGAAGCGGGTGTGGGAGCATGCGTTGGAGCTGCGATTTTCTTTTTCTTTCTTTTGAAACAGTCTCGCTCTGTCAACCAGGTTGGAGTTCAGTGGTGAAATACGACTGACTGCAGCCTCTAACTTCTGGGCTCAAATGATCCTCCTGGCTCAGCCTCCCCAGTAGCTGGGACTATAGGTGCACACCCCATGCCCAGCTAATTTTTTTGTTTTTTGAGACTGAGTCTTGCTCTATTGCCCAGGATGGAGCGCAATGGCAGGATCTCAGCTCACTGCAACCTCCGCTTCCTGGGTTCAAGCAATTCTCTGGCCTCCGCCTCCCAAGTAGCTGGGACTACAGAGGTGCACCACCATGCCCACCTAATTTTTGTATTTTTAGTAGAGAAGGGGTTTCTTCATGTTGGTCAGGCTGGTCTCAAACTCCTGATCTCAGGTGATCCGCCTGCCTCGGCCTCCCAAAGTGCTGGGATTACAGGCCTGAGCCACTGTGCCTGGGATTTTCTTTTAAATGCAAAAGAACCTCATCCTCATCATCCTCATTGGAGGGTCTGGAGCACAGAAGTGATTTGGTCTGACTTGCATTTTCAAGAGGTCACTTTGCAGGGTAGGGAAGCTCTGTGGGGGGATGGCCCCCCCACCACTGGAGGCTACTGCAGTTGCCCGGGTGGGAGAGGGAAAGAGAGAGGTGGGGGGAGCTCTTGGACCTCAGTGGAGGATGGACTTGGGTGTTCAGGCAATGGGTGACCAGTCCTGGGATGTGATGGCTTATGCCTGTAATCCCAGCACTTTGGGAGGCCGAGGCGGGCGGATCACAAGGTCAGGAGTTCAAGACCAGCCTGGCCAATACTGTGAAACCCCATCTCTACTAAAAATACAAAAATTAGCTGGGTGTGGTGGTGCACGCCTGTAGCCAGTTACTTGGAAGGTGACGTAGGAGAATTGTTTGAACTTGGGAGCAGAAGTTGCTGCAAGCCGAGATGGAGCCACTGCACTCCAGCCTGGGTGACGGAGAGAGACTCCATCTCAAAAAAAAAAACAAAAAAACAGGATCGGTACCGAGCTCTCTCCAGTCAACCTCACCGCCAAGAGGGCCAGTTCATGGCTCCACCTCTAGAGAAGATAGCCCAGCTGGGGCAGTGGCTCCCTGACGTCACCCAGCCAGCCCTCACCAGAGGTGGAAGCCAAGCCTGTGGACTCACCCCTGCCAGCCGATCCCTGCCCCAGAGCCCACCTTGCCTGCCACCCACTGCCACCACTGCCAGATACTGCTGGACACAGCACATGCTGCTGCCAAACTTCTTTTTACCAATAAATTGTTCATTTTCCTGCCACTTCTGCCCCTTCAAGGCCCTGCTGCCCGTTAGAGTCCACCTTCTGCATGACTGCGTGGCTGGACCCGTAGTGTGGCCTCCACAAAGCTGCCAGATGCGGAGCCCGGTCGCATTCTGTCCTGCAGCCAGGCTTCCCCGGGGGCGTTGCAGCCCCGTGGCCAGCAGGCCCCTTCTACCTCTGTGACCTGGCAGTGGGAGTCCAGGGTGGCTGGCATGTGTGGCTGGCTCCTCAGCTGTGCCCAGCCCTGCGATTCCACGCCCCGAGCTGAGCCGCTGTCGCCTCCTCTTGCAGTGGGACCTGGTGTGTGGCTCGCAGGGCCTGAAGCCTCTGAGCCAATCCATCTTCATGTCTGGAATCCTGGTGGGCTCCTTCATCTGGGGGCTCCTCTCCCACTGGTGAGTGCCTCCGCTCATCCCAGCCCCCAACTCCCTCAAAGCAGAGTGGAAGACTGGGGGGCAGAAGGTTCAGAAATGTCAGACCAACAGCCCATCCCCACCTTCGCCTCCCTGCTGCCGCCTCTGTTTCTCCCCTCCTCTGGCCATCCCCCGCAACCCACAGGCTGTTCTGGGTCCCCACCTCAGCAAGGCCCTCCAGACCCTGGCCTGGTTCCCCTCACAGGAAGGCCACCCCGCCGCCCCTCCCTCTTCCACACTTGGGCCAGATGGTTACAGGCCTCCTCCATGTGGTTGTATCGGACCCTGTGCTACAGAGCTGTCCTGGCTCACCATCCTCTGACTCTGTCCTTTGTCCCCAGGTCTCAAGGCCTTCCTAGAAGCCTCATGTGGGCCAAACACTGGCTAGGTGCAAGGGATGCCTCCAGCAGAGATGGGGGATGGGGCAGTAGGGAGGGTGGGGACAAGTTCCTGCTCGCCCCCAGCTTGGAGCCAAGTGCGGCTCAGGATACAGGTCACCTCGAAACATGAGGCTGGGGCTGGCTAGCCGAACAGGGCATAGGTGATGGGCATATGAGGGCCGGCCGGCAGGACTGGAAATGTCTCACACCAGGCGACACTGAAGCTCAGGCCTGCTGGTGGGAAGAAGCTTCTCTTTGACATACTTTCTTCTCTTGGCTTCCAGAACATCCTCACTCCTGGTTTTCCTTCCACCTCCCAGGAAGCTGTTCCCACTGCCCCTCCTCCTGCTCCCCCTCCTCCCACTGCCCCTCCTCCCGCTGCCCCTCCTCCCACTGCC
>NW_022444774.1:0-475 GCF_009761245.1 Sapajus apella
ATGCTACACACTGGAAATAGAAATCAAAGAAGTAGCGACTGCCTTGTGGAAGGGGGGTTTCTTCATGTCAACACAACCTACAGGAAGTTCAGAAATTCCACCTTCAATGGCTTTTTTCCCTAAAAGCATAACATGCAGTAGTTCCCCTCTTATTTGTGGTTTGTGACCTGCTGTCAATTGAGGACAAAAACTATCAAATGGAGAATCCGAGAGATAAACAATTTATAAATTTTAAATCTCTCACTGTTTCACTCAGCCCTGCATGGGACATGAATCATCCCTTTGTTTAGGGTATCCACATTCCTGCTGTATACGCTACCTGCCTGTGAGCCACTTAGTAGCCATGTTGGTGATCAGATGCACTGTCATGATATTGCTATGCTTGTGTTTAAGTAACTCTTACTTTTCTTAATAATGACCTCAAAGTGCAAGAGTAGAGATGCTGGCATATTGTTATAATTGTTCTACTTCATTA
>NW_022444774.1:485-3097 GCF_009761245.1 Sapajus apella
TCCCTCATCTAGTTCCCCCACCCCACAGACCCCAGTGTGTGATGCTCCCCTCCCTGTGTCCATTTGTTCTCATTGTTCGACACCCACCTATGAGTGAGAACATGCGGAGTTTGATTTTCTGTTCTTGTATCAGTCAAAGTATGCTATTCTTAAACTGCTGCATGCTGCCTTGCCATGCGCCAGCAGAAATACAGCCCCAGAAGCAGTGGTTTTATCCGGACCAAGAAGACATTCTTTACATTCTCTGTGGAGGGCCCTCCCCTTAGGAATGTGGAGCTGATGATGCCACATGTGTCCTTGACCTTCTGGGCAGGATGGAGAGCTCTTCCATTTTCTCAGGCTTCTTCTTGATAAGGGTGATCAAACAGCAGGATTCAAGATTTATTACTCAGTAAACTAACTTACTTACAGTTGTTTAGAATTTTCATTGGTGTCCTTACACTTTTATTCATTTGCTGCCTTATTTTAGAAACTCACCAACTGAAACCAGTATCAATCAATAAAACCCCAATTTGTGTCCTATTTGCAATTCTGAATCAGTTTCTTTTCTGTATTAGTGCTTTTCTTCTTATGTGATTGTTTCTATAGTGGTCAATATCATATTTCATATTTGGCTACCACTTTATTTAGGCAAAATGCACCTAAAACATGTTCATTAGTTGTTTAAAAATGTAAATCCAATGAAAAATTTAAGTCAGAATTTGACTGTAATGTGTACATAATTTTACCTAAATCCATTATATTGTTATATGCATAAATTTTAATAATGCAAGCTTCAATTTTTAAAAACATTTTTCTCTTGAATGTTTAAGTTATATAATTCATGAAGTTATCAAATCCTGTGACTTGGCATCTTGATTCGTGTTTTTTTTTTTTTTGCCCAGACTAGAGTGCAGTGGCATGATCTTGGGCTCACTGTAACATCTGCCTCCTGGGTTCTAGCAATTCTCCTGCCTCAGCCTCTGGAGTAGCTGGGATTACAGGTGCCCACTACCATGCCTGGCTGCTTTTTGTCTTTTTGGTAGAGAGGGGTTTCACCATGTTGGCCAGGTCAGTCTTGAACCCCTGATCTCAGGTGATCCACCCACCTTGGCCTCCCAAAGTGATGGGATTACAGGCATGAGTCACTGTGTCCATCAATGTGTTTTAGAGTCAAGGTTTTTGAAGTCCTAGAAAAGCTTAAGATAATCAAAAACAATAAATTATTTCTAAACCATGACATAAAATAATAGTAATAATGAACAGTTATGACATTCATGTCAATGTGCACTACTTAAGCACTTTTCATATTTTATTTCAATAAACTTCTTAAAACAACTCAAAACTAGGTACTATTATGAGCCCCATTACTGCAGATGAGTGAAACACAAGTGAGAATTTCTTAGAAGTCTAATTTTTCACTACCTTTTTCCTCTAAGGAGGTCAATACAAATTTGGTGCTAATTCCTACCTCCTTAAAGTTAATCATGACACTATTAATAGCAATATGAGTCATCATTCATTTGGTGCATATCATGAGAAAGAGGTACTTTATAAATATTATTCCTAATCCTCACATGGTAGATTGTATTTGTAGCTACAATAATCTCTCCTTTCCACATGCTCCTATGCAATGTGCTCTAGTCATTCTCACATCAAGAAGATATTTTCTCCAACCCCGTCAATCTCTACCCCCTCAATTTCTCCACCTCTTCCAATATGGGTGGGCCCTATGACTACTTTGACCAAAAAACTACAGTAGAAATGACATTATGCCAGTTTCAGATCCCAAGTCTTAAGATTTTACCTGTTTCCACTTCCCACCTTACAGAATATTTGCTATGGGGACCTAGCCACTGTGTAAGAGATGTGGCTACTGTGGGATCACCATGCTGTGAGAAACTCACACTACACGGAAAGGCTCAAGAGTCAGGGTCAGCAAACTGTGCCCTGTGGGCCAAATCTGGCTCATCAGCCTGTTTGCATTATCATTATTTTCTAGCTAAGAATGGTGGGGTGAGGCAGTCAAAAGAATAACAACAGCCTGTGACAGGCAAAAAGTATAGGAAACTTTTTAAATAAAATTTTATTGAAATTGTCACACTCATGTGTCTGCTTATTGTCTGTGTCTGCTTTCATGCTATAATGGCAGAGTTGAATAGCTGTGACAGACATCATGTGACCCTGAAGCCTAACATATTCACTAACTGGACCTTTACAGGAAAAGTCTGTCAACATCCACCCTTAGAGGATAAGAGGGAGAGGCCAAGAAGCATCAAACAGCTTATACAGATAAGTGTATTAATATGCCATACATCTTAAACCCTCTACCTCCAGCCAACCCAACGGATGCCACGTGGAACAGAGACAAATTACCCAGCTGAGCCCTTCCCAAATTTCTTATCAACAATATCAAAAGCAAAATAAATGGCTGTTTTAAGGCATTAAGTTTTGAGTAATTTGTTACATGGCAAGAGATAACTGAAACACCTTACAACCACCCTAAAAAGGAAGATGTTATCTAAATATTTAAAGGAGGAAAGAGAAGCTCAGAAAGATTAAACAGCTCATTCAAGTTCACAGCTGACAAATAAGGAGCTCAGATTTCAACCCAGGTCCTTTCAATTCCTAAG
>NW_022444775.1:0-1424 GCF_009761245.1 Sapajus apella
TTGGGATTACAGGTGCATGCCACCACACCCAGCTAATTTTTGTATTTTTAGTAGAGACGGGGTTTCACCGTGTTGGTCATGCTGATCTTGAACTCCTGACCTCATCGTGATCCACCTACCTCAGCCTCCCAAAGTGCTGGGATTACAGGCATAAGCCACCATGCCTGGCCTAAATTTTTTATTTTTTTAGAGATGAGGTCCTGCTCTGTTACCCAGGCTGGAGTGCAGTGGCATGATTACAGCTGACTGCAGCCTCAATCTCATGGGCTCAAGTGATCCCTCCTGCCTCGGCCTCCCAAGTAGATGGGACTACAGGTGCACGTGGCTAATTTTTATCCTTTTTATAGAGACAGGGTGTCACTATGTTCCCAGGCTGGTCTCAAACTCCTGGGTTCCAGCGATTCTCCCACCTCAGCCTCTTGAAGTACTGGGATTAAGTGCATGAGCCACTGTGCCTGGCCCTCTTGCAATTTATTGAATACAATAGTAACAGTGAAAAACAGAAAGATTGTATCAGTACTGGAAGCATAGTTTCTACTGAATGTGATCGTTTTTGTGCCATTGTAAAGTCAAAAAATTGTGTGACCATCTACACTTGCAACTACTGGTAGGTTTAGACACTTGGATTTTAGATCCAGAAACATCCAAACACTTCCTGCTGGGTGGGAAGAGGCCGTAGGGGTCAGAGCTCTTAGCTGCTAGCAAGAGAAGCCCACACAGGCTGAGTTTAAAAACTGAGGTCGGGCACTGTGGCTTATGCCTGTAATCCCAGCACTTTGGGAGGTCGAGGTGGGTGGATCACCTGAGGTCAGGAGTTTGAGACCAGTCTGACCAACATGATGAAACCCTATCTTACTAAAAATTAGCCCAGCATGACAGCACATGTCTGTAGTCCCAGCTACTTGGGAGGCTGAGGCAGGAAAATTGCTCGAACATGGGAGGCAGAGGTTGCAATGAGCCGAGATCATGCCATTGCACTCCAGCCTGGGTGACAGAGCAAAGCTCCATCTCAAGAAAAAAAACAAAAGAAAGAAAAGAAAACGAATTTATGGGCAGCTGAGAAGGGTCGAGGAGACACAGAGACTAAAAATGACTGGTAGCCAGCTGGACAGCCACAACCACATCAAGCCCAAACATGCAGAGGCTGGCCTGGGGGGTGACACAGAAATGGCCGGGCATGGTGGCTCATGCCTGTAATTCCAGCATTTTAGGAGGCCTAGGTGAGCAGATCACTTGAGACCAGGAGTTCAAGACCAGCCTGACCAATGTGGCGAAACCCCATCCCCACTAAAAATATAAAATTAGCCAGGCATGGTTGCAGGTGCCTGTAACTCCAGCTACTTCGGAGGCTGAGGCAGGAGAACTGCTTGAGCCTGGGAGGTGGAGCTTGCAGTGAGCTGAGATCACACCATTGGACTACAGTC
>NW_022444775.1:1524-3097 GCF_009761245.1 Sapajus apella
AAAGACACATAGAGACAATTTCTATGCAGAATTGTAAGTGAGTTTCTATGCTTTTAGGGGCAATATCAGGGGATTTCCAGAATCTGGGAGTTGGCACCAAGCATGTGGCTGAGAATCCTGGACAGCAGCAACATCAAGATGTACTTAGCAGAGGAATAAGGGATGTGCCTGGCTGGGGTATCAACAAAGCCATCAATTCTAGCTTGCTGTTGATGTTGATGCTATACATCCTGTATATGAATTCTCCCATCAGAAACTCTATCTAGTTAGAAAGGCAAAGAAGAAAGAAAATTATGTTCCCGTTCCCCAAAGGAAAGGGCAAGGAGGCGGGAAGGTGGAAGGGAACTTCCTGGTGCTGCGGCCCGAATCTCCACTTGTGCTGCTGTCTTCCCCACTAGACTCTGTACTTCCAGAAGGGGATGGAGATGGGCACAACACCAGCCCCTCCCTTCTCTCCAGAAATATTCCCCAACCCTGACATTCATAGTAATTGCTTCTTTCTGTTCCTCTTTTTTTTGAGGCAGGTTCTTGCTCAGTCACCCAGGCTGGAGTGCAGTGGTGTGATCATGGCTCACTGCAGCCTTGACCTCTTGGGCTCAAGTGATCATCTCCCCTCAGCCTCCTGAGTAGCTGGGCCTATAGGCATTCACCACCATTCCCGGCTAATTAAAAAAAACTGTTTTTTTTTTTTTTTTTTTTTTTCTGTGGGGACAGGGTCTTAGTATGTTGCCAGGCTGGTCCCAAACTCCTGGGCACAAGCAATCATCCCTTCTCGGCCTCCCAAAGTGTTTGGTGTTACAGGTGTGAGCCACCACACCTGGCCTTTTTCTGTTTCTTTAGAGTAGAGCTGCCCTACTATGCATCTCTAGCCCATAACTGTTCCCCAGCATTTTTATGTCTTTTAAGCCTCTATCAATCTCCAAGTTTGTTGGCCGGGTGAGTGCTCACACCTGTAATCCTGATGTGATAGGATCATTTAAGTTCAGAGGTTTGAGACCAACCTGGACAACACAGGGAGACTCCTGTCTCTACAAAACCTTATTTTCTTTTTTTTTTTTTTAACTCCACTCAGGCTGCAGTGCAGTGGTGTGATCTCAGCTCACTGCAACCTTCACCTCCTGTGTTCAAGCCATTCTTCTCTCTCATCCTCCCAAGTAGCTGAGATTACAGGCACATGGGACCATGCCCAGCTAATTTTTGTACTTTTAATCAAGCTGGGGTTTTACCATGTTGGACTGGCTGTCCTCAAACTCCTGACCTCAGGTGATCTGCCCACCTCAGTCTCTCAAAGTGTAAAGATTGGGATCACAGGTGTGAACAACCGTGCCCGGCCAAAACCTAAAATTTAAAATAAGACACAATCTACAAGTTTCTCCTCTATCCCTTTTCCTTTTTTTTTTTTTTTTTTTTGGGAGACAGAGTCTTGCTCTGTCACTCAGGCCAGAGTGCAATGGCACAATGTCAGTCCACTGCAACCTCCAACTCCCAGGTTCAAGTGATTCTCTTGCTTCAGCCTCCTGAATAGCTGGAATTACAGGCATGTGCTACCACACCTGGCTAATTTTTGTATTTT
>NW_022444776.1:0-3096 GCF_009761245.1 Sapajus apella
TTCTTGCCTGATTGCTCTGGCTAGAAAAAGAAATAAAGGGCATTCAAATAGGAAAGGAGGAAGTCAAATTGTCTCTATTTGCAGACGACATGATTGTATATCTAGAAGACCCCATCGTCTCAGCCCCAAACCTCCTGAAACTGATAAGCAAGTTCAGCAAAGTCTCAGGATACAAAATCAATGTGCAAAAATCACATGCATTCCTATACACCAGTAACAGACTTAAAGAGAGCCAAATCAAGAACAAACTTCCATTCACAATAGCCACAAAGAGAATAAAATACCTAGGAATACAACTAACAAGGAATGTAAAGGACCTCTTCAAGGAGAACTACAAGCCACTGCTCAACGAAATAAGAGAGGACACAAACAGATGGAGAAACATTCCGTGTTCATGGTTAGGAAGAATCAATATCGTGAAAATGGCCATACTGCCCAAAGTAATTTACAGATTCAATGCTATCCCCATCAAGCTACCAATGACCTTCTTTGCAGAACTGGAAAAAACCACCTTAAACTTCATATGGAAGCAAAAGAGAGCCCGCATAGCCAAGTCAATTCTAAGCAAAAAGAACAAAGTGGGGGGCATCACACTACCAGACTTCAAACTATACTACAAGGCTACAGTAATCAAAACAGCATGGTACTGGTACCAAAACAGAGATATAGACCAATGGAACAGAACAGAGGTCTCGGAGGCAACACAACCTTTCTACAACCATCTGATCTTTGACAAACCAGACAAAAACAAGCAATGGGGAAAGGATTCCCTGTTCAATAAATGGTGTTGGGAAAGCTGGCTAGCCATGTGCAGAAAGCAGAAACTGGACCCCTTCCTGACACCTTACACGAAAATTAACTCCAGATGGATTAAAGACTTAAACATAAGACCTAACACCATAAAAACCCTAGAAGAAAATCTAGGCAAAACCATTCAGGACGTAGGTGTAGGCAAGGACTTCATGACCAAAACGCCAAAAGCATTGACAACAAAAGCCAAAATAGACAAATGGGACCTAATCAAACTCCACAGCTTCTGCACAGCAAAAGAAACAATCATTAGAGTGAATCGGCAACCAACAGATTGGGAAAAAATTTTTGCAGTTTACCCATCTGACAAAGGGCTGATATCCAAAATTTACAAAGAACTAAAGCAGATTGACAAGGAAAAAACTAACAAGCCCATTCAAAAGTGGGCAAAGGATATGAACAGACACTTCTCAAAAGAAGACATACGTGAGGCCAACAAACATATGAAAAAATGCTCATCATCACTGGTCATCAGAGAAATGCAAATCAAAACTACACTGAGATACCATCTCACGCCGGTTAGAATGGCGATCATTAAAAAATCTGGAGACAACAGATGCTGGAGAGGATGTGGAGAAATAGGAACTCTTTTGCACTGTTGGTGGGAGTGTAAATTAGTTCAACCATTGTGGAAGACAGTGTGGCGATTCCTCAAGGACCTAGAAATAGAAATTCCATTTGACCCAGCAATCCCATTACTGGGTATATATCCAAAGGATTACAAATCGTTCTACTATAAGGACACGTGTACACGAATGTTCATTGCAGCACTGTTTACAATAGCAAAGACCTGGAACCAACCCAAATGCCCATCGACGATAGACTGGAAAGGGAAAATGTGGCACATATACACCATGGAATATTATGCAGCCATCAAAAACGATGAGTTTGGGTCCTTTGTAAGGACATGGATGAACCTGGAAACCATCATTCTCAGCAAACTGACAGAAGACCAGAAGATCAAACACCGCATGTTCTCACTCATATGCGGGTGTTAAACAATGAGAACACATGGACACAGGGAGGGGAGCACTACACACTGGGGTCAGTTGGGGGGAAATAGGGGAGGGACGGTGGGGGGTGGGAAGCTGGGGAAAGATAGCAAGGGGAGAAATGCCAGATGTAGGTCATGGGGAGGAAGGCAGCAAATCACACTGCCACGTGTGTTCCTATGCAACAATTTTGCATGTTCTTCACATGTACCCCAAAACCCAAAATGCAATAAAATAAATAAATAGGAAAAAAAAAAGAGGCAAGAACCATTGGTGTGCTGTATTCAGGAGACCCCTCTCATATGCAAAGACACACATATGTTCAGAATAAAGAGAAGGAAGAAGATTTACCAAGCAAATGGAAAGCAAAAGAAAGCAGGGGTTGTAATTATAGTCTCTCATAAAACAGACTTTAAAACAACAAAATCAAAAGAGGCGAAGAAGAACATTACATAATGGTAAAGGAATCAACGTAACAAAGGAGCTAACTATTCTAAATATATGTGCACCCAATACAGGAGAACACAGATATATAAAGCAAGTCCTTCATGACCTACAAAGAGACTTAGACTCCCACACAATAATAATGGGAGACTTTAATACTTCACTGTCAATATGCGACAGATCCATGAGACAGAAAATTAACAAGGAAATCCAGGACATGTTTTATTTAAAATATCATTTGACCAAATGTTTGTCTAAATGCATGAGCACTCATAAACTCTGATAGCCACAGAAAATTATTTTCTATTGCATAGTCTGGAAGAACAAAAGGAGTGAAAGTTATATATCTTATCAGGTGTTGGCAACAGATTATATTCAGAGTGCCAAAAAAAATAAGGCTATTAGTTTAAATTCAAGATACTCAAATTATTAGTTTAAATTCAAGATACTCAAAGACATGAGGAAAGAAGTAAAAGAGGAAATGAAGACTGAGGAAGACAGAGAGTACAGGGAGTACATAAGGGAAAAAGAAGCAGGTTTACATAATGGAAGATATTAAAATAAAATAATTCTTTTTTTCCCCATTTATTTATTTTATTGCATTTTAGGATTTGGGGTACATGTGAAGAACATGCAAAATTGTTGCATAGGTACACACATGGCAGTGTGATTTTCTGCCTTCCTCCCCATCACCTACCTCTGGCATCTCTCCCCTAGCTATCTCTCCCCAGCTCCCTACCCCCCACCGTCCCTCCCCTATTTGCCCCCAACTGACCCTAGTGTATAGTGCCCTCCTCTCTGTGTCCATGTGTTCTCAATGCTGAACACCCTCCTATAAGTGAGAACATAC
>NW_022444777.1:0-649 GCF_009761245.1 Sapajus apella
GCGCCCCCCTCCTCCCCTCCCCTGTCCTCTGGCTTCCTCTCTCCCCTGCCCTCCGCTCAGCCCCTCGTCCTAACTGCGCCCTTCTCCCCTGCTCCGTTCTCCTCCTGCGTCGCGAACCTTGCGGGCGTCCGGCTGCAGCCGCAGGCTCGGGTGCTCCCGCAGGAAAGCCCGCACGTCGGCCGGCAGCTCGCTCATGGCCTGGCAGCCCGCGGAGCAACCCCAGGGACGCCGCTCGCACCACGTGGAGCCGGGGGGCGGGGCTCTGGGCGGGACTCGGCGGTGCCCCGGAAGCAGATGCCTCTGGCATCCCGGAAGTGCCCGCGGGGTTGGATGCCATGGCGGCGGTGGCTGCTCTGCAGTTGGGGCTGCGGGTGGCGGGGCTAGAACGGGTGAGCGCGGGTCGCAGCGGACGAGAGGGCGGCACGGGGCGCGGGGTAGGGACCCAGAGCTCATCCCGCCCTTCCGTGTCCGCAGGCCCCGGCCAGCGCCACCTGGAGGAGCGTCCTTGGGGTCTCCCCACGCCCAGGTGAGGGCCGCAGGCCGGGCTGTGATCCAGGCGCCTCGGTAGAGCCACCTGCTCTCTGCCCTGCACTTTGAAGGGGTGTCGTGGGGATTGAAATGAACCCACTGCCGGCAGAACTGAGGTTCC
>NW_022444777.1:659-3096 GCF_009761245.1 Sapajus apella
GAAATTAATAAATATTAGAGTGGAAACCAATGAAATAGAGAACAGAAAGAAAAAGATAGAGTAAAAAATGTCAAATGTCAGTTCTAAGAAAAGATCAACAGAATTGACAAAGTTTCAGCTAGATTGACCAGAGAGGGAGATGAGAGAAAACACAGATAACCAAAATCAGCAATACAAGAGAAGACACCAATTCCAATCTTACAGAAATTAAAAGGATTTCAAGGAATTACTACGAACAACCGTTGGCCAACAAATTACACAACTTAGGTAAGATGGACAGATTCTTACACATAAACTAGAACGCGGTTAGAAGAAAATATAAGATTAAATTTTTGTGACATTGGATTAAGATTTCTTAGATATGACACCAGACGCACAATAAAAGAAAAAATTAATAAATTGGAATGGATCAAAATATAAAACTTTCATACTAGAGAGACAGAAGTGGTTGTCTGAGGCCAGGTGGGAATGGGGAGTGACTGCAAAGGAGCTCCAGGGAGTATTAGGGGCTGGGGATGGAAACCAGCTCTGTAAACTGACAGAAAATAATTCACTTGAAACAGGTGAATGTTATGGCCTATCAATGACACTTCAATAAGGCTGTTTCTTTTAACAGTGCCATAAATCCCAGCCCCGTGACCCTAAGCTGAAGGAAGAAATGTTAGGTGTGCTCTGGAGGGCTCCATCAAAGCTGATTGTTTGAAGTTAAGGGCACCATTCTGAGTAAGATGTTTTGTGGCAGGCCAGGTCTCACTAACGCGGGCCTCCATAACAGCTGTTTCAGTACTGACTACGTGGTTGACTTAAATATTAAAAGCCAGTGCTCTTATACAAAGGCTGGAATGTAACAAAAGCCCACCAAGAGTTTTGCCTAGACCTTTCCTAGGCCTTAAAGCATGACAGAATAATGAAGGAATTCTTAACAGGACCCATTTAAGATTAAACAAGTTTTATTGGGGGTCCGAAGAAACTCCCCAGGCCTCCACAAATAAGTTTAGTGGGGGTCTGAAGGAACTCCCCAAACCCCCATGATTTAGCAGGAGACGAGATAAGGGTTTTAGATTAAGTAAATTTACTGAGGCTCCAGAGGAAGGTCTTCAGGACTCAGACCTTAGTTACAGATTAGAAGTCAGTCACTTATTTCTTTAGATGAATGCACATTTACATGTAGACATATAGCTTAGAAGGTATCTAAGCTCTGGAAAACTTGTCATTTTGAGTTGGTCTGGCGATAATTTCCAGGCCTTCTCCCTATAACCAGTTACAGAAATAAAAACTCTCTTCCTCTCCAGTTCATCTACATCTTGTTATTGGGCCACAAGAAATCGCAGCCCAATCCTCAGTTTGGTCCAGGAATGGTTCTATCTCTTCTTGGCCAATCACTGGTGAAACCCACCAGAAGGGAGAGCTGGGACCCAGAGCACCGCCAGCTTCCAGAACTGCATGTGGTCTCAGTCCTCCAGGGATTCTGATGGGTGTAAAGGGGCTGAGCGTTCTCCAAGGAGCCAGCACACGACACCCAGCTCACCACCCACCAAGCGCAGCCTCACGGTCATCTCCGAGGCTCTCTCATGTCCTCTTCCCGCCTCTCTCAGGGCCACCCTGCCCTCCTGCCCTCCCCGCACTCCTGCGCTCCCCAACAAGCCTGCCTGATTTCCGGAGCAGGGCCTTCCCCATGTAAGCTATTCTCCCTGGCATGCTCCTCTCCCAGATTTCCACACACTGTGTCCCTCACCATTGGTGTCCCTAAGTGTCCCGCTCTGCAGCCCCCAGCTGCAGGCACCTTCTGGCACAGGTCTGCTTGTTCTCATCAGCATGCTTGACTAAATCAATACGCATGAATGTGGGTAACCCGTGAATGGGAACTCGTTTGCCAGGTTTCTTGAAAGACCTAACTTTTTAGTCTTCAGGATATTTGTCTTGGGTTCAGTCATGGGCCAGACGCAGTGCCAGAACCCCAGCGGTCTGAAGACCAACTGCCAAGTCCCTGGCCCTCCCAGGCTCCCTGACATGAGACCAACTAAGACAGCAAGCCCTTGGAGCAGGACTGACTCCTGGGGTGGCAGCTGTGTCTATATGGGTCAAAATGTATCCAACTGTACATTTTATGTGAGGTTTGTTGTATACATCTGTTGAAACATATTAAGAAAAAAGTGGGGAGGGGAGGGAAAAAAAAAGACAACAAAGGAGGAACCGGGAAGAACCTGGGAAGCGTTGAGGGGCAGGTGCTCACAGGCAGACCTGAGTCCCTGGCCCCACTCAGCCCTTCCCGCCTGGGAACCGAGCACTGCCCCAGATCGCTCCAAACCGGTTTTCCCATGGGGGAAAGAACGACCTGGGAGGTATTTGCTGTTCCTTCCTGACAGCTCAGCGGTACTGAACCCAGTGCTGCCTCACAGCAAACCCTGACAAATGGTGAGCATTGTTGAGGGCAGGG
>NW_022444778.1:0-717 GCF_009761245.1 Sapajus apella
CAAGCTGTTCTGCTTTGTGTTCGCTCACGTTAGGAAGTTGCCTCTATGTTCAGATTCAGGGATTAGAAACACGTTTCTCCGAAAAGCTGCGTTTGGATATTCCAGAGTGACTGAGACTATAGGCTGTAATGAGAAATATCTTGCTCTAAAACAAAAACGCAGCTATCTAGCAAAATTGTTGTCAAGCTCTACTATCAACTTACAGAGTTAAACTGATGTGTGTGTGCAGCGGTTCAGAAATCCTTTCTTTGGAGAATCTGGAAACAGATATTTCCAGCCATATACAGGCATATAAGAACTAGAGGCAAGACTGCGTTTAAAACACAGGAGAAACGTTCATTTTAAACTGCTCTGCTTTGTGTTCGTTGACCTTAGCAAGTTAGATCTATGTTGAGATTCAGCGAGTTAGAAACACGTTTCTTTTAAAAGCTGCGTTTGGATATTCCAGAGTGAATGAGACTGTAGGCTGTAATGAGAAATACCTTGATCTATAACAAAAACCCATGTATCTAGTAGTATGGTTGTGAAGCTGTAGAATCAACTTACAGAGTTAAACTGATGTGTTTGTGCAGCAGTTCAGAAACCCTTTTTTTGGAGAATCTGGAAACAGATATTTCCAGACATATACAGGCATATGAGAACTAGCAGGAAGACTGCGTTTAAAACACAGGAGAAACGTCTAGTTCAAGCTGTTCTGCTTTGTGTTCGCTCACGTTA
>NW_022444778.1:817-3096 GCF_009761245.1 Sapajus apella
GAAGCTGTAGAATCAACTTACAGAGGTAAACTGATGTGTGTGTGCAGCAGTTCAGAAACCCTTTTTTTGGAGAATCTGGAAACAGATATTTCCAGACATATACAGGCATATGAGAACTAGCAGGAAGACTGCGTTTAAAACACCGGAGAAACGTCTAGTTCAAGCTGTTCTGCTTTGTGTTCGCTCACGTTAGGAAGTTGCCTCTGTGTTCAGATTCAGGGATAAGAAACGCGTTTCTTCGAAAAGCTGCGTTTGGATATTCCAGAGTGACTGAGACTATAGGCTGTAATGAGAAATATCTTGCTCTAAAACAAAAACGCAGCTATCTAGCAAAATTGTTGTCAAGCTCTACTATCAACTTACAGAGTTAAACTGATGTGTGTGTGCAGCAGTTCAGAAATCCTTTCTTTGGAGAATTTGGAAACAGATATTTCCAGACATATACACTGATATGAGAACTAGCATGTAGACTGCGTTTAAAACATATGAGAAACGTCTATTTCAAACTTCTCTGCTTTGTGTTCTTTCAACTTAGGATGCTGCATCTATGTTTAGATTCAGCGAGTTAGAAACACGTTTCTTCTAAATGCTGCGTTTGGATATTCCAGAGTGAATGAAACTATAGGCTGTAATGAGAAATATCTTGACCTCAAACAAAAGCGCAGCTATCTAACCGAATGGTTGTCAAGCTGTACAATCAACTTGCAGAGGTAAACTGATGTGTGTGTTCAGCGGTTCAGAAATCCTTTCTTTGGAGAATCCGGAAACAGATATTTCCAGCCATATACAGGCATATAAGAACTAGAGGTAAGACTGCGTTTAAAACACAGGAGAAACGTTCATTTCAAACTGCTGTACTTTGTGTTCGTTCACCTTAGGAAGTTGCATCTATGTTTAGATTCAGCGAGTTACACACACGTTTCTTCTAAATGCTGCGTTTGGATATTCCAGAGTGAAAGAGACTATAGGCTGTAATGAGAAATATCTTGCTCTGAAACAAAAACGCAGTTACCTAGCAGAATGATTGTATAGCTGTAGAATCAACTTACAGAGTTAAACTGACGTGTGTGTGCATCAGTTAGGAAATCTTTTCTTTGGACGATCTGGATACAGATATTTCCAGCCATATACATGCATATAAGAACTAGCAGTAAGACTCTATTTAAAACACAGGAGAAACTCCTATTACAAAGTGCTCTGCTTTGTGTTCGTTCACCTTAGGAAGTTGCATCCATGTTTAGATTCGGCGAGTTAGAAACACGTTTCTTTTATTTTTTTTTTCCCGTTTATTTTATTGCATTTTACATTTTGGGGTACATGTGAAGAACATGCAAAATTGTTGCATAGGAACACACGTGGTAGTGTGATTTGCTGCCTTCCTCCCCATCACCTACATCTGGCATTTCTCCCCTTGCTATCTCTCCCCAGCTTCCCACCCCCCACCCTCCCTCCCCTATTTCCCCACAGCTGACCCCAGTGTGTAGTGCTCCCCTCCCTGTGTCCATGTGTTCTCATTGTTCAACACCCGCCTATGAGTGAGAACATGCGGTGTTTGATCTTCTGCTCTTCTGTCAGTTTGCTGAGAATGATGGTTTCCAGGTTCATCCATTTCCCTACAAAGGACCCAAATTCATCGTTTCTGATGGCTGCATAATATTCCATGGTGTATATGTGCCACATTTTCCCTATCCAGTCTATCGTCGATGGGCATTTGGGTTGGTTCCAGGTCTTTGCTATTGTAAACAGTGCTGCAATGAACATTCGTGTACACGTGTCCTTATAGTAGAACGATTTGTAATCCTTTGGATATATACCCAGTAATGGGATTGCTGGGTCACATGGAATTTCTATTTCTAGGTCCTGGAGGAATCGTCACACTGTCTTCCACAATGGTTGCACTAATTTACACTCCCACCAACAGTGCAAAAGTGTTCCTATTTCTCCACATCCTCTCCAGCATCTGTTGTCTCCAGATTTTTTAATGATCGCCATTCTAACCGGCGTGAGATGGTATCTCAGTGTAGTTTTGATTTGCATTTCTCTGATGACCAGTGATGATGAACATTTTTTCATATGTTTGTTGGCCTCACGTATGTCTTCTTTTGAGAAGTGTCTGTTCATATCCTTTGCCCACTTTTGAATGGGCTTGTTAGTTTTTTTCTTGTAAATCTGCTTTAGTTCTTTGTAAATTTGGGATATCAGCCCTTTGTCAGATGGGTAAACTGCAAAAATTTTTTCCCAATCTGTTGGTTGCCGATTCACTCTAATGATTGTTTCTT
>NW_022444779.1:0-3096 GCF_009761245.1 Sapajus apella
TGGCCACAGCTTTATTCTTATTAAGCAGTGTTTATTATGAGTTAGTGCACATAATATAACCAGACAAGGATGGTAGTGAGCTGTGATTCTTTGTTAAGACACTACTACAGCAAAAAGAGTCTGGCATTCTTTTCCCTTTTTTTTTTTTCTTTTTTTTTCTTTGAGACTGTGTCTTGCTCTGTCAACCCAGGCTGGAGTGCAGTGGTGCAGTCTCAGCTCACTGTGACCTCTGCTTTCCACGTTTAAGCAATTCTGGTGCCTCAGCATCCTGAGTAGCTGGGATTGCAGGCACATGCCATCAAACCTGGCTAATTTGTGTATTTTTAGTAGAGATGGGTTTTGCTGTGTTGTCATGTTGTCAGGTTGACCTCAAACACTGCACTGGCGTGGATGGACCGTCAACAGTTTAAAAATTCTGGAAGGCACTGCATTTCAACCTGACATGTCAGCCTTCCCATGATCCTTCACTGGACCGTAGAGGCTGCAGCCTTGCCCTGGGAAGCAGCAGGATGGGGATAAAGGTACAGTCCTGCACTGCGTGGCCCTGGCCACAGGGACCCGTGGGACTTTAATGAGAGCAAGCACTGTCCAATGGGGTCTGGCGAGGAAGTGGGTAAAAATCAGGAAGCTTGCTGGGACGACGTGAGGCATGTCAACCTTCTGATTTTCTTTAATGAAGTTTTTAAAGTCTGGTGCCTTCTCCTGGACTTGAGGAGAGAAGCTGGAATGTTCAAGTTTTCTTTAACCCCGCCCTGCCATCCACCAAGAGGGAAGGTTGCAGAGGACAAGAGCCACGTGTCCTCGGGGAGGAGGTATGGCATCAGCGTCCTGGGGCAGCACTTTCCTACAGAGGTCTGGCGAGGGAAAGTCCAATGACGGGCCTCAGGGACAGGAATCAGGGTCCCGCCTGGTGGGACTAACTCTGTCCCCACAGAGCTCAACTCACTGGCATCTCCTGGGCGTTGCTGTCCTCCCTGGGGACCTCGGCTGCCACAGCTGTCTTCTCCGTGTCCGCCCCAGCTCCCCAGCATGGGTCCTCTGGGTGGGTGTCCTCCTTGGGTTCCCCGGCCTCCAGCTGACCCTCCAGCATCCTGGTTTGGAAGGGAAGGGCCATGGGGATGCCTGAATGCAGTCACCTTACCCCTGAAGGCTCAGCCTCAACCTAAGGGTGAGCAGGAACCACAGCCGCTCTTCTCCCCCTGGGTCCTGTGCACATTCCCAAGTGGCAGGCTGACCAGGTGAAAGGACACCACAGAGAGAGGGGACTGAGCGGTCCACACCTGGCTCTCCAGCATCCTCCATGGAAAATGCTCAGTTCCTAGAAGATCAGCCTGACACCTAACACACTCTTACCATCCAGAGAGAGGTGTGAGTGGGATGGTCACGGGATGTGAGTGGGATGGTCGTGAAGTGTGACCAGGTGTGAGCAGGGTGTGAGTGGATGCTTGTGTGCGACACTGAGGGAATTCTGGGCCCTTTAATCAGCACCCATCTGGAGGGACACAGGAGACCCTCCATTGTGTTGAGTCTGAGTCTTGAACCGTCAGGGCGGCATTTGTGAACTCATGGTGAAGACGTGGAAAAGAAACACCTTTTTATATGTAAGCATTTATGCCAGTTCTAGGAAGCTCACAGCAATCAGAAAACAAAAACGAAAGAAAAAACGCAAAGCTTTCCTGCAAGCCTGCGGGGTCCTCTCTGAAAGCCGCCTCCACCCCCGCCTGGTCCTCTTGGTTGTAGGAAGCCAGGGGCCCCCAAGGAAACCCCGACTGTTTATTCACAAACTTCTAACTGTATAAAACATGAGAATGAGCAGCTTCACCACAGTGACCAGAGAAATGCTGTTGAAAAGAGAGTCTCCTGCTGGGAGCAAGCCGAAGGTCAAGAGCAAGACCTAAGGTCACCGGATCACTGGCCACTCCTTCCCCACGGGGACTGGGACAGTTTCTGCGCAGGTGGGCAGGGGTCCGCGGTCTTCACAGCCCTGAGAAAGCGACTTCTTTCCCGCTCCTCGGAGGGGATATCCCAGTGTCCTTGGCCCCAAACTCGTGACCCTCTCAGTCCGGAGAAGACCCTTCCCTCAGCCCAACACCAGACCTTGTCACCTCACCTGGTCCCTGACGCTCACGTCTGCCGGGACGGGATCATCTGCGCCGTGTCCCCACGGCTGTCTCCAGCCCTCCCGCCTCGTCTCCAGAGCCGAGAGGGCAGCAGACGCTTCCAACAGACTTTCTGTCTTACAGGGGCGTGAGCGCCTCACTCAGCGTCACCACTGTGCTACTCAGATCGCAATTAAACACCCAAGCCTGCAATTCTGATACCGAAGCTCAGCGTCAGTGGAGTCCATCCATCCACAAAGGACATTGGAGAGAGTCAAACGGCTCCTCCCAATTCACAAAAACAACGTGCTTAATATCAAGTCTTCAACATGCAACGTAGAGTAAGAGCTCATTTCTCCGAGCAGACATTCCTGAAAAAATATCGACGTTCTTTGGATGCCAAGTTATTTACTAGAAAAAGCATTTTTATGAAGCGAAAATAATATATACGAGTTTAAGTGGAGACAGAATTCAGAATTTCGTCATTTCACCCCAAATGCATCTCCATCTGAATTGTCTGTGTGGTTTTTGTGCTAGAGAACGGGGGGCAAGGAGAGTCGACGTTCCCGTTAAACCCTGGCCGTCCTTCCGCGCATGCTGCTGTGTGTGGAAAACACACACCTGTGGCTCCCCTGCGCCTGCCTGGGACGTGTATCACTCGGATGGTTCTGCAAGAGACTCGCACGCAACAGGCGGTAAACGCCAACGTCCCGAAGAAAATACCACAAAGAGGAAACAGAACGCACTGTTGTCCCTGTGCCTCATTTTCACCATGGGCCTGTGTGGGTCCTGAGGTGTGTGAAGGGTGTGTGTGTCCTGGGTTGTGTCCTGAGGTGTGTGAGGTATGTGTGTGTCCTGAGGTGTGTGAGGGGCTGTGTGTTCTGAGGTGTGTGGGGGGTTGTGTGTGTGTCATGAGGTGTGTGAGGGGTTGTGTGTGTGTCCTGGGTTGTGTCCTGAGGTGTGTGAGGTGTGTGTGTGTCCTGAGGTGTGTGAAGGG
>NW_022444780.1:0-3096 GCF_009761245.1 Sapajus apella
CGCCTCCCGGGTTCAAGGGATTCTCCTGCCTCAGCCTCCCGAGTAGCTGGGACTACAGGCTCATGCCATTACGCCCGGCTTTTTTTTTTTTTTTTTTTTTTTTTTGTATTTTTAGTAGAGATGGGGTTTTACCACGTTGGCCAGGATGGTCTCGATCTCTTGATGTCCTGATCCGCCCACCTTGGCCTCCCGAAACTCTGGGATTACAGGCATGAGCCACCACACCTGGTAGAATTTTTGTATTTTTTTGTAGCTATGGGTTTTCACCATGTTGGCCAGGCTGGTCTTAAACTCCTGACTTCAAGTGTTCCACCTGCCTCAGCCTCCTACAGTGCTGGGTTACAGGCGGGAGCCACTGCACCCGGCATGAGATTGGTTTCTGATTATTGTTTCTAAACATTTTATTTTAGAGAGAGACTCTATTGCTTTCATCAGGTCTCAAAGTTTCCCCTGACCCCAAACAACCGGTTAGGAATTTCTGACAGTGTTTCCGGAAACTCTTTTCCCAGGAGAACCTGCAATTAAATAGTTTTACATTTACAGCCGGGCGCGGTGGCTCAAGCCTGTAATCCCAGCACTGTGGGAGGCCGAGGCAGGTGGATCACGAGGTCAGGAGATCGAGACCATCCTGGTCAGCATGGTGAAACCCCGTCTCTACTAAAAATACAAAAAATTAGCTGGGCATGGTGGCACGTGCCTGTAATCCCAGCTACTCAGGAGGCTGAGGCAGGAGAATTGCCTGAACCCAGGAGGCGGAGGTTGCGGTGAGCCGAGATCGCGCCATTGCACTCCAGCCTGGGCAACAAGAGCGAAACTCCGTCTCAAAAAAAAAAAAAAAACATTTACAGTATTGTCCTAAAGAGATTATTTATTTGTTGTATTTGAACAATACATTTCCATTATCTTTGATCTCAAACTGATGGATGGGGAAGGGAGCTTGTTCTAGCAAGTGAGTGTCTCCCATCCCTGTAGCATTAGTTTACTTTTTTTTTTTTTTTTGAGAAAGTGTCTCACTCTGTTGCCATGCTGGAGTGCAGTGGCCCATATTGGCTCACTGCAATCTCCTCCTCCTGGGTCCAAGCGATTCTCCTGCCTCAGCCTCTTGAAGAGCTCGGACTACAGGCGTGCGCCACTATGTCTGGCTAATTTTTGTATATTTAGGAGAGCAGGGTTTCACCATGTTGGCCAGGATGGTCTCAATCTCTTGACCTTGTGATCCACCCACCTTGGCCTCCCAAAGTGCTGGGATTACAGGTGTAAACCACCACACCCAGCCTTTTGTTTTTGAGACAGAGTTTCGATCTGTTGCCCAGGCTCAAGTGCAGTGAAGCAGTCTCGGCTCACTGCAACCTCTGCCTTCCAGGTTCAAGCGATTCTCCTGCCTCAGCTTCCAAGTAGCTCGGATTACAGGTGTGCAACACCATGCCCGGCTAATTTTTGCATTTTTAGTAGAAACAGGGTTTCACCATGTTGGCCAGCCCGGTCTCGAACTCTCCTGGCCTCAGGTGATCTGCCCGCCTCAGCCTCCCAGAGTGCTGGGATTACAGGCATGATTCACCATGCCCAGCCCAGGTTACATTTTGAAAAATCAAGTATGGCCTCTGGCTTGAGCTGATGTATCTACTTGTGGGTGGGGTCATGGGGATGGAGGATAACTATACTCTTGTGAAGGAAGGAAAGAATTTAATGTAGCAAGTCAATACTCACAATTCCCTGTGGCAGCCAGCCTCCAAGATGGCCCCAGTGATCCTCACCTGCAATTGATGCCCTTCTATAGTCTCCCACACCAACTCAGAGCTGGTCTGTGTAACTTAGAATCTGGCAGAAGCAATGTGACATTGCAGTTTCTGCCTTCATCTCTTCAGATAACTGGCTATAAGGGAAGTCAGCTGCCATGGACTTAAGGACATGGAGGTCTTAAGGCCTCTAGCTAACAGTTGGCATCAACTTTGCCAGCCATGGGATGAGTCTCTGTTTCATTTGTACCTGTGGGATTTTAATTAACAGAGATTGAGTGATGACAGAGAAGTCAATGCCATTGAAAGAATGTATTACATTTTTTTTTCTTTTTTTTGGACAGAGTCTCACTCTGTCACCCAGGCTGGAGTGCAGTGGTGAGATCTTGGCTAACTGCAACATCCACCTCCCAGGTTCAAGCTATTCTCCTGCCTCAGCCTCCCAAGTATCTAGGACTAGAGGTGCGTGCCACCATGCCGGGCTAATTTTTTGTATTTTTAGTAGAGACGGGGTTTCACCGTGTTAGCCAGGATGCTCTTGGTCTCCTGACCTTGTGATCCCGGCTCAGCCTCCCAAAATGCCGGGATAACAGGCATGAGCCATCGCACCTGGCCAGAATGTATTACATTTCCCAAGAGAAGGGACATTCCATACCACACAGGACCATGGGAGAAACATCAGGCTTTGTTGAGGAGGCAGAATTAGACCAAGGGCCACAGCCTTCATCAGTTTCCTCAGGAAAGGCAGGGCAGAATAAATGGTTTAGGATTGGCTAGTTTGATTCATTCCAGTGGACTTTGTGCTATAGGGTGGTCTCTAGTTGTCTGGCACCTGGTCCTGGGGTGATTTAGTACAAGGGGAATAATGGCTTGGTGTGTGAAAGGTGAAGGAGGTGGCTGGCGTGGATGAGAGGCATTCTTGCAAAATATGAGGTAAGTGTCTCTAGGAGTAAGCTAGCCCTGGAAGGAGCAAGTCTGTCCCTGGGTCTGGAAGCCCCCCTCAAGACGTCAAAACATAAGACAGAGAAAATTGGAAGCATTCTCATTACAGCCTCCCAGCAAATGGATCCTCCAGCCTCACTGGAGCTTTCAGGTAGGAGAGGAATGTTCATTGTTTTAAGCCAGTCGTTCCTGGGGGTAATTTGTTACACAGCAATAGATAACTAAGGGGGGAGGAGGAGGCTGGGCAGTGATTAAGGGGTCGGGTCACCTTATCGAAGCAGTAACAAAAATAGTCATGTTTCAGCCAGGCACATGGAGATTCAGCTGGAGATCCAGCACATAATCCCAGCTGGAAAACCACTTGAACCCAGGAGGCAGAGGTTGCAGTGAGCCGAGATCGTACCACTGCACTCCAGCA
>NW_022444781.1:0-3096 GCF_009761245.1 Sapajus apella
AAAAAAAAAAAAAAAAAAAAAAAATCAGACTGTATTGGGCTGTCCGCAGTGGCCCACTCCTGTAATTCCAGCACTTTGGGAAGCAGAGGTGGGAGGATTGTTTGAGCCCAGAAGTTCAAGACCAGCTTGGGCAACATAGTGAGACACTGCCTGAATAAAATTAAAACAATAAGAAAAATAACGGAATGTATACATAGGTGCATGGTGGAAAGTGTTCCTCCCACCCTTCGTCCCTCTGTTACCCAGGTGGCATCTGGAGCTGCAGCGCACTGGCACACACACGGCTATTAGCAATACCTCCAGGATGCCCGCTGAGTTTCTTCATGCATATACAAATACGTTGTATTACGCCATTCTCGCACTGCTATACAGAAATACCTGAGACTGGGTAATTGATAAAGAAAGAGTTTAATTGGCTCACGGTTCCACAGGCTGTGAAGCGTGGCAGCATCTGCTTCTCGGGATGCTCAAGGAGATTTTACTCAGAGCAGAGGCTAAGGGGGGCAGGTCTTACACTGCAGAAGAAGGAGCAGGAGAGACGGGGAGATGCCACACACTTTCAGACAACCAGGCCTCAGCTCTCGCAAGAACTCACCCACTCTCAGGAGAACAGCGCCAAAGGGGATATCTGCCCCCATAGACCCAATCACCTCCCACAGGCCCCACCTCCAACGTTGGGGATTACAATTCCACACACGACTGGGGCGGGGAGGCAGACCCAAATCATATTCAGTATAAATATATCACCGGGTGCAGTGGTTCACACCTGTAATTCCACCACTTTGGGAGGCTGAGGTGGGTGGATCACCTAAGGTCGGGAGTTCGAGACCAGCCTGACCAATGTGGAAAAAACCCGTCTCTACTAAAAATACAAAACTAGCTGGGTGTGGTGGCACATCCCTGTAATCCCAGCTACTCAGGAGGCTGAGGCAGGAGAATCACTTGAACCCGGGAGGTGGAGGCTGCAGTGAGCCAAAATCAAGTCATTGCACTCCAGCCTGGGCAACAAGAGCAAAACTCCGTCTCAAAAAAAAAAAAATTTCTTGGAGGTTTCCGTATCAGAAATAGAGGGTTTCTCATTCCATTTTATGATTGCATAGCATCCCACTGTATGAAAGACCATGATTTGTAATCCTAGCACTTTGGGAGGCCGAGGTGGGTGGATCACCTGAGGTCAGGAGTTCAAGACTAGCCTGACCATCATGGTGAAACCCCATCTTTAAAAAAGGAAAAAGAAAGACCATGATTTGTTTAAAGTTTCCCACTGATGGACTAGTAGGCTTCCAGATTTTTGTTATTCAAACAACACTTTAATAAATAACCTGGAACACTGATCGGTTTGTATGTGTATGAGTATAGGTGTAGATGAAACTCCTAGAAGAATTGCTAGATCAAACGGTGTACTCATTAGTGACTTTTATAGATATCACTAAACAGCCTTCTCTAGAGATCGTACCATTTACCTGTCCCACCAGCAATGAATGAAAACATTCATTTCTTCTCTCTTTCTCTCATGACATACACATTTATTGAATGTCCAGTACCTCTTAGGTGCCATGCATAGTACTAGGGATGTGAATCAAATAAGATTTGGTTTCTGTCCCAGTGGAGCTCACAGTCTGGTGCAATGGATTTCAACTGGGATGATTTTACTCTCCAGGGACATTCAGCAATGTCTGCAGACATGTTCTGGGTCAGGGGTTGCTAATGGCGTACTGGCACATCGTGGGTAGAAGCCAGGGAGGCTGCTGAACATCCTACAATGTACAGGGAAGTCCTTACTGCAATATGAAGACGGGGTTTCAGCATGTTGGTCAGGCTGGTCTTGAACTCCTGACCTCAGGTGATCCGCCTCCCCGCCTCAACCCCCGCCCCCCGCACCTCGGATGATCCACCTACCTTGGCTTCCAAAGTGCTTGGATTACAGGCGTGAGCCACCACGCCCAGCCCAATGAAGGGTTTAAGAAAGGAAGCAAGGGAGTGAGTTACTCAGATGTGCATTTTAAAGAAACTCACATTGGGTGCTGGAGGGAGGGCAGACTGCATGGGGATCAGATTGGCCAGAGGCAGAAGAGTTAGGAGGCTGCAGCAATAATCCAGGTTGGAAGTGACAAGAGCCACCACCAAGTGAGGGTGGGGACAGAGCTCAGGAGATATAAAGGAAGGTAGATTCAGAAGGCCGTGGAGCTAAGAAGGAGTCTGTGGGATAATTCCTAGGTTTCTGATAGGTAAGCAATAGGGTAGACAGAGAGGTCTTTCTGTAAAATTAAGAACGTAGAAGGAGAGCAGATGGGGGCAGGGGAAGAATGCAATCGGACACGTTGAGTCTGAGCGCCATGGGGCTGGTCATTGAGCAGGGGAATATTCAGACCCCCAGTCAGCAGAAAGCCCAGGACCAGCATGCACATTCAAGAGGCATCAGCCAGGAGCAGTCCTTTGAGGCCCTGGGTGTGGATAAGGTCATCCAGGCGGCATGAAGAACGAGGAGTGGATGGAGAGCCCAGCCCTGGGGAGCAGCTGTTGATTGGCCTCTGGAAATTGCAGGCGGAGCTGAATGCTAAGGTCTTTTATGAATTTCTGTTGTCATTTCTTCCAGCTTTACCAACTGTGGGGCTGTCTATTTTCTTGTGTGCAAACCTCCTAATTCTTTTTTTTTTTTTGAGACGGAGTTTTGCTCTTGTTACCCAGGCTGGAGTGCAGGGGCGCGATCTTGGCTCACAGCAACCTCCGCCTCCTGGGCTCAAGCAATTCTGCCTCAGCCTCCCGAGTAGCTGGGACTACAGGCGGGTGCCACCATGCCCAGCTAATTTTTGCATTTTTAGTAGAGACGGGGTTTCACCTTGTTGACCAGGATGGTCTCGATCTCTTGACCTCGTGATCTACCCGCCTCAGCTTCCCAAAGTGCTGGGATTATAGGCGTGAGCCACCGCGCAAACGTCCTAATTCTTGACAATTTAAAGGGCCATGAAATCTAACCTATTGTTATTAATACTGCTATTGTTGCCGGGCGCGGTGGCTCAAGCCTGTAATCCCAGCACTTTGGGAGGCAAAGGCGGGTGGATCACGAGGTCAAGAGATCGAGACCATCCTGGTCAA
>NW_022444782.1:0-751 GCF_009761245.1 Sapajus apella
AATCATGCCACTGCACCCCAGCCTGGGTAACAGAGCAGGACCTCATCTCTTAAAAAATAAAAAATTTAGGCCAGGCATGGTGGCTTATGCCTGTTATCCCAGCATTTTGGGAGGCTGAGGCAGGTGGATCACGATGAGGTCAGGAGTTCAAGACCAGCATGACCAACACGGTGAAACCCCGTCTCTACTAAAAATACAAAAATTAGCTGGGTGTGGTGGCATGCACCTGTAATCCCAACTCCGGAAGCTGAGGCAGGATAATTGCTTAGAACCTGGGAGGTGAAAGTAACAGTGAGCCGAGATTGCGCCATTGTACTCTAGCCTGGGAGACAGAGAAAGACTCGGTCTCATAATAAATAAATAAGTAAATAGAAATTTAAAAGTAGGTAAGCTCTTGCTTCATGAGGACAGCATTTCTGTTTGGGATGATGAGAAAGTTTAGAAACAGCTGGTGGCGCTGGTTGCACAATATTGTGAATCTACCAAACGCCATTGAATTGTACGCTTAAAGGTGGTACATTTATCCCAGTTTATTATCTATTTCTACAAACACTCACGAAGGCTGGACCTCTGAAATGTCAAAGTCACGATCCAAGGTGGGGAAGGGTGAGTGGGTTTTGTTCTCCTTTTAGTACTTCTTGGTTTGTTCTCAACCTAAAGTCGGCTGGGCTAACATCCAATGCTTGGTAGTGTAGGTGTATTACATGCATTTGCGGGCCGGGTATGGTGGCTCACACATGTAATCCCTGCA
>NW_022444782.1:761-3095 GCF_009761245.1 Sapajus apella
GGTGGCAAGACCCTTGCAGGCCATGGTCTTTGTCCCTCATTGCTGGCCCGATCTGGTGTTTGGTTTGGCATCTATGGAGGGGTGTGGCTCAGCTCTGTTACTGAGTGGGCATGGCCTGCTGCTCACAGGTATTTTGGCATTTGGGTCTCAAAGCCAAGAAGATGCCCCTTCCATGCAGAGAGCATCCCTGACCACCCTTCCTGTCTGTCGCCACCATTTCATTCATTGCCTTCACAGCCTTGCCCATGGCACCAACCCTCCCTTTGTCTTGTTAGAACCCCAGCTGGGTAGACTTTGCCTGAGTTTTTTACCAAGATGTCCCCAGTATCGAGTCCAGCTCCTGCACACAGTAGGAGCTCAATAAACACTTGTCCAACGAATGGGAAAAGCAGACTGAGTGATATGTGTAAAAGGGCCTAACAAGAGTGCCCAGCACATGCTGTTATAAACATTTATAGAAGGAAGGATGGACCCTGGCTGGGTGGACAGAACTTGGCTTTGGAGCCAGGAGACTATGGTTCCAATGCCTGCTTTGTCTTTTCTCCTCTGAGCCTCAACGTTTCCATCTGTAAAATGGGGTGAGGAAAGAGTTGATTGGGGAGTTTTCTTTCTGGCTGGAGATTTTACTCAGTTCGGTTCCAGCTGTTTGCCTGCAGAGTCACTGTGTTCAGCCTGCAGGCTCCATAGCAGGCATTTTCCTCTTCTGGAGGTCTCACCTCCCATCAAGGAAGAGTTCCAGATTGCTGTCTGATGTCTGGTCTCTGGACTGAAGGCCATTTCGTGCAGGACTCACAAATGACCATGGGGAAAGGCAGGGGGTATGCATGAGTGGCATGGGCAAGGTGTGAGTTGGGGGATACAAAAGGGAGTGGTGAGGGCTGGGTGCGGTGGCTCACACCTGTAATCCCAGCACTTTGGGAGGCCGAGGTGGGCAGATAACCTTAGGTCAGGAGTTCAAGACCAGCCTGATAACTTGAGCAACATGGAGAAACCCAGCCTCTAATAAAAAATACAAAAATTAGCTGGATCTGGTGGTGAGCGCTTGTGGTCCCAGCTACTTGGGAGGCTAAGGAAGGAGAATCATTTGAACCTGGGATGTGGAGCTTGCAATGAGGCAAGATGGTGCCACTTCACTCCACCCGGGGTGACAGAAGCAGAGAAAAGGAGGGAGGGAGGGAGGAAAGTAAGGAAAGAAGGAGAGGGGGTAGGGAGGGAGGAAGAAAGAAAAAGAAAGAGAGAAAGAAAAACAAAGAAAGGAAGAGAGAGGGAAAGACAGGAAGGAAGGAAGATAAGAGAGAAAGAAAGAGAAAGAGGAAGAGAGAGAGAAAGAAAGAGAAAAACAAAGGAAGAAAGAGAGAGAAAAGAGAGGAAGGGAGGAAGGAAGGAAAGAAGAGAGGGAGGGAGGGAGGGAAGGAAGATAACAGAGAAAAGAAAAAGATACATGCACGCATATGCTCATTGCAGCATGATTCCCAATAGCAAAGACATGAAACCAACTTAAATGCCCATCGATGGTAGACTGATTAAAGAAAATGTGGTACGTATACACCACGGAATATGATGGAGCCATAAAACAGAATGAGGTCATGTCCTTTGCAGCAACATCGATGAAGGTAAAAGCCATTATCTTACGTAAACTAACAGAGGAACAGAAAACCACATACTACATGTTCTCACAAGTAGAAGCTCAACATTGAGTACACATGGACACAACACACACCTGGACTTATTTGAGGATGAAGGAAAGAGGAGGGTCAGGACTGAAAAACTACCTGTGAGGTACAGTGCCTACCACATAGGTGACAAATAATCTGTACAACAATCCCCAGTGACACTTATATAATAAACATGTACAGGTACCTCTGAGCCTAAAATAAAAGTTTAAAAAAAAAAACTGATAAACTAAATCAAAAGAAAGCATAAGGAAAGGAAAATGTGAGATAAAAACAGAAAAATAGTAGATATAATAAATACTTTGGTACCTTAAACGAATGGAAATAGACAAATTAGTAAGAAGGGAAATAAGCATAAAAGCAAAAAAAGACAAGAAAAAATTGTAAGTTAACTCTAATTATGAGGGACTATTTTGCACAACTCTGTGCAAATACATTTGAAAATTGCATTTATTACTATCCAATTCAACTTCTAAATCGCAAAAATGTCCTACATCTGTACTGTTCAATAGGTAGCCACTAGCTACGTGTGTTGAGTGAATACTTGTACACTTAAGTGTGGCTCATGTGACTGAGAAACTAAATTTGTTCTAATTATTAATTTATTTAATTTCTAATTATAATTTCAGTATAATTAGTTTAAATTTGAATGGTCTCATGC
>NW_022444783.1:0-3095 GCF_009761245.1 Sapajus apella
CCGCCTCGGCCTCCCAAAGTGCTGGGATTACAGGCTTGAGCCACCGCGCCCGGCCTGACTAACTTCTTTTAATCCAATTTTCAAAGCAAAATGTACACATTATATTCCCTAAATCCTATTTTGTTATCAAGGTAATTATTTAGAAAAGTTTCTTATTCTTAAAAATTAGTGTTATCATTTTGAAAGAATGTGAAGATTTTCAGTTACTCAAAAACCACTCTAGATAACTGATAAAAATCCCTATGTCCATGTTATATGTGGTAATTTAAAGCAGATTTCTTCAAAATCTTTTACCATTATTTCTGTGGTCCTCCATGCTAGCTCTGGGATGAAGCTGGATTTCAGACTTAACATATAGCTCTTCATATTGCAATTAAACTGAACTTAGTTTTGTTTGTAATTTTACTGTATTCACAAAATGATTTTTTATTTTTATACATTAACTCAAATTTTCGTAATATATGAATATATATCCATTTAAAAAATACAAATCCCCAAGAATCTACAGTAAACTATATTCCCCAAAATAACAGTTTTTAGCAGTTCAAATGAATAAAGAAATGTATAATTTTGTATTTAACATTAAATACCTCACCTTCATTCTAAGCACTGCTCCATTTGCTCCTTTTTAAAATTTGCTACCCTACTCCTTTTTCCCATTATATAACTCAGTGCGTAGGAGGCCAGAATGTGTTTGTTTCTCACTATCTTTCAAATCTGACTATATGTTAATGTTATAAATCTGACTATAAATACATACACAGGTACAAAAGGGTTGCATGGCTGTATTGTTCACTTATGTTCATAAAGAAGACAAATATCTGATAAAGTGTGAAATACTACCTATGTGATCCTAACAACAAATAATATTTAGACAGTGGGAGTGCTGCCAATGGGTGGGGACTTACCTCGGAATTGGTTGAGCCTGTCCATCAGTCCAGTGATGGGCTCTGCACTGAGCTCTAGATTCACAGGCTGGGGCATGGGCAGTAGCACAGACTCACTCCTGCAAGGAGAAAGATGTGGTTGCAACATCTACAGCCAAAAAGTAAATAAAAACCACTATTTGTATTTAAAAGACATTTCATAAGAATCCTTTGAACCCACAAATTTGATTATTCAAAAATTATTACTTCCTTTTTGAAATGTATTCTTATTTCCGTTTCTGAATTTTAAAGCATGATGGAAGAGTTTGAAACAGAATTCAATCTGATTTTCCTTTCTTTTTTTTTTTTTCTTTTTTGTCCTAAATTCCTAAGGTTTCTTAGCCTTATGGCCTTGAAAGTATTGAGAAATGAAATTCTGAGTTCCACTTCTTGGCAGACTCCCCTGAAATCTTTGTCTGAAATAGCGGGATTCTGGGAAGACTGCTGCATCTGCGGCTTTCTTTCAAGATAAAGGATGCAAAACTTGTTCTAGGTAGGGAGATCTGCCTTTTAGCAACAAGCTTCCCTAGAGACTTACACAGTTCTAATTCTCCACAGTTTTTTCAATCTATTTTTCAGACTTTTTAATTGATATGTATATATGTATAAACAAGAAATCACCAACACTTCCTCACTGCTAAAATACTTCCCCCTCTTCTCTCCTGCTTCCTCTCGTGACTTTCTCACCACCCAGAAAACCGAACTTTATCTTTTACCTATGCAGGCTTTTAAGCGACAAAAAAGAAATCGGGAATAAACATGCTTGCTTTATTTCACTCTTCTTTTATGCATTTATTTATTTTGTGGTTTGTCTTTTTTTGTGTGGGAACAAAAGTAGATCCAGAAAAATTAGTATCAATATCTTATTTATGCCATGACTTTAGTAGGGTTTGCTTTGATGTTTGTGGAAACTGAAAGAACATATGCTAAAATCTAGGTACACACTCACCTGTGTAATATATCTCCAAATCCCTGTAAAAAAAAATAGAATGATTTAGTGCATTTCACAAGGCACATCTTTTACTAAGTTCATTGTGAGATTTGGAGTTAGTTTCTGAAGATGTTATTTCCCTGCCATCCTCCCTTCTGGAAAGCATTTTCTGTTTCTTCTCTAATGAAGAACCCAGTCAGTGGTACTGTCACGAATTAATGTCCTGGGAAAGTCTGAGTCTTGAAGAAATTCCCTAAACAAGTCAAGGGAGAAGAGGCCCAAAGAGTCTATGCTCTGTGGTAACCAGGAAGAACCTCTACTCAGTCACCCTTCCCAGAACCTATCACCAAAATGAATGGACCCAAACATAATATTAATGCAAGCCTAGATTCCAGAAACTCCTGATCTTGCCAGGTCCCCAGAGTAACCTAAATGTAAACAAATCACTCACTATTTCACTATTTTATACATGTTCAATGATCCAAAATATATTATTGACTAGATGGGGAATATTTATTGGGGATGTTACCTCGTCCATTCCACAAAATTTTGTGGCTAGTGGATAAAGTAGGAGGTACTTTGGTCTGGTAGAATCCCGTGGCGGGGCTATACTCTCCCAACAAAGCAGCATTAGTTATGGGAATGTGTTTTTGGAAACAAATCATGGAAATAAAAGTAAGGAGATGGATTTCAGCCATGAGAAAAATACCTATGCATGTGAATATTCAAAAACCTGAAATCACATTGTGAGTTTATACCTGAAGTAGCTCCACATCTGGCTTATGGCACATTTCCTTCAGCTCCTCATACATTCCTCTTAAAATCTCCCTCTTGTGAATCATTTTGGCTTTACTTTCAGTAAGTTGACAAAAAGTATCTTTGCCCTTCTTTTTCAGCATCTCCAAATTACGTTGTCCTTCTTCATGGAGAAATACAGGCATCTTCTGATATTCAGCTCTGATTGCTTCTAGTCTTAAACTCACATAATCCTGCAGTGACAATAGGTTATTCAAAATAGAAATGTGTTAACCATCTCTTATTATATCTCACTGATTCCTTTCGTCTCTTGAACATCCAATAGTTTAAAACTCAGTCTTGGCCGGGCGCAGTGGCTCAAGCCTGTAATCCCAGCACTTTGGGAGGCCGAGGTGGGTGGATCACGAGGTCAAGAGATCGAGACCATCCTGGTCAACATGGTGAAACCCCGTCTCTACTAAAACTACAAAACATTAGCTGGG
>NW_022444784.1:0-3094 GCF_009761245.1 Sapajus apella
ACTTTCTGTAATCATTTTCAGCGCATGTATGAGGAAAGGTATTTAGAGGCCTCCACCCCGCCAGATTGTTTCCTTGCAGATTAAGGTATATTCTACTGACAAGGTTGGTCTTCACAACCTTCTCATGCAGGAGCTGATCACTGCTCCATTTCATGCAGGGGAAACTGAAGCTCAGAGGAGGAGGGACTTGCCCAAAAGCCCACAGCAAAATTTGAAGCTGGGGTCACTGTCCTCAGAGACATTTACCTTTTCCAAGAGTCAGATGTGTGCTAGGTCCACTGAAGCCCACTGCCCGCCCCCCACACCCCCCCCACCCTGGAGATGCAGGTGGGTGCACCACGTGAGCCCAGGCTGGCATTGTCCTGAGGGCATTCCAGGCCAGAAATCAGGAATGTGGGAGCCCAGCTGAAGGGGCCTGAGGCCTCCAGCAATTGGAAGGAGAGATGCTGATGGGGTTGAGGCTGGGTAAACGCGTGCATCTTTGTGGTGGATGAAGTGGGATTCTGTGTGTGAAGAAGGAGGCAGGCTTGGGGTGCGAGACACCTTTGCTGGATGGAGCTGATGTGAGCCTTGGGGAAGCTGAACGTCGCAATGGCAACAGCAGCAGCATTGACCCCAGATAATGTTATGTCCCAGGCATGCCCTATGTGGGAGCACATGGACTGCAGAGGGAGACTCCAGGTGCTGGCCTTGTGCCAGATGCGGTTTGGGACGTCTTCCTTGCAGAAGTGAGAATAATAATGCCCCCCATGTTATTGTCAAGATTCAGGGGTCACCCAAGTTGTTTAGCACAAGCTCCAGCACCCACTAAGCACACAGTAACCCACAGCCGTGATCTCTCCACCTGAGCAGGTATCAGAGTGGGGACTGAGAGACTGCAGAAAGCCTCGGAGTCCCAGACGCTGCAGGCTTGGAGGGGGGCCCTGGGGAAGGCCGACTACTGACTTGGAGAGGTCCAGGCAGGGCTTGAGTTGGGCAGATTACAGGCAGGGGTGCTCCCTGTGAGATGCCCAAGCTGGCATCAGTCTTGGGGCCCCAGATGAGGCTGCCCCTCCCAGAGCCTTCCTGTAGAGTGGCTGGTGCCTGTGATGGCCGGGCACCAGGGACCTTATCAGGAGGGCTGACAGGTCCCAGGCAGAATCTCAGAGGACTGCCCCTTTCAGAGGTGGAAGAAAGGTCAGAGGACATGCCACACGGGCTCCTGTGGGGTCAAGATGCTTAATGGAGCTATATGTCTGGTGACACCAGGCCAGCTGCCCAGGATGGTTCACCCCATGGCCCGGCCACACCCTCTCTCCAGCCTGTCCGAGACAGTGCATGTGTCTGGAGGGGACCCGGTGACACCCTTGCTCAGATGGAGCTGTCCTCAGGGAGGGGTTCCCAGCCATCCCCTAAGGTCCCTCCAGCCCGACCCAGCACTCTCCCCGAGGTGGGCAGTCCCCGATGTGCAGGGATAAGCTTGTCTACTGTCCCCAGGGCCTGACCTAGCCTTGTGTGCCCTGCCGGGTACCAGCAGGGCTTATAGCCTCAGCACAGGCCGTGCCTCCTGGGCACCCACTCAAGGGCTTGGGGGCTCCTCAGAGGAGGTGACAGCTGAGCTGAGATGAGGAGGACCCAGGCTGGTGAGGCAGAGCCAGGGTCTCAGGGAGACAGTCCATAAAGTCACAGGGAGACCTTGGCCCAAGAGGGTGAAACCAATACCCCAAACTTGCCCCCAAGCCTGCCCCACTCTAACCAGGACAGGGTCAGCGTGGGGGGCTGGCAGCGTCCACTTTTCACTTCTTTGCCATGGACACTCCCATGCCCCCATCTTCCTCCAGCAGCATAGGAATCCCCAAGGGCCCCCCATCAGCCCCAGCTCCTGAACTAGAGGGCTCAAACTGTGAGAATATCAGCAACCTGTGCCTTCCAGCAGGGTCGCCAAGGTGAGCTCCCTTGGGTGGAGGACAGGGACAGACGGAGCTGCACATATCACAGCTAAAGGCCCTGGCTCTCCCTGTCCCAGCTCCTTCTGGAGCTCCTTCAGGAGCTCCAGGTCTCATGCAGAAGCTGTCTCCTTGGCCGCTGTGGGAGGCGTTTCAGTCCCAGGTCTCAGCCGGTGGTGGCCCAGCAGCACGGTCAGAGCTGGGCCTGCCTGGTTCCCTGGGCTGCCACTCTAAGTCCAAGGAGGCACCGTTGGGCAGTGAGCCCTCCCTGAGCCCCAACCTCCGACCTTCCAGGCAGTGGCCCAAACCATGGCTCCTGAAAAGGAAAACCTGGGAATTCCTTCAATGTCCACCGTCGGTGTTGATGAGCTCAGGGCACCATGGGTGTGCCCAAGATCGTGAGCCCCTCCCTGCATGTCAGTAACAGGGACACACGTCTCTGATGAGCAGGGAGGAAGAGTCTGAGTGCCTGAAGCTGTCTGCCCACGCAGGCCACATGTGGATGGGGGCAAGGACACGGAACTGAGGAATACAGGACTTGGAGGACTCCCGTCTCATATGGCAATGTTTCTGCATGGACCACTCTTCTATAAAGACTCACCATCATTTTTCACACAGTAATAATGCCATGAGATAACCCCGTAGTTTATATCGTAATGTGGAACAGCCAGAGCCAGTTGGAGACCAACATGCCCCTGAGGCTGACCCATAGCCGGGGCCGCTGGAACCAGGCTCTTTGGGGTATTTAAGATTTCTTTAGCCAGGCCTCGGGGGCACAGCAGGGAGCGCCTTCAGAGCTGTTCAAGGCCTTTGTCTGCCCTCTGGGAAGGGCTCTGGGTGGAGTTAAGTGAGGGGCCTGTGCTCCCCCACTAGGTTGTTCCAAGCACAGGCGGCTGGGCTCTGCCAAGCTCACGGGTGCCCTGTGAGCAGCTCTGACGTCGGTGGAAAGTGCTCACAGTGAGTCTATGGTCAGAATTGTGCCCAGCATTGATTTTCCTTCTGCTCTCGAGCTGGGCTTTGCTGTTGGTACTCACTGTGCGTCCAGGTGCTGAGCAAGCTGACCCTGGCCTCCCTGGCCTCCTGACTACAAGACGCTAATGTCTCCCTATGCATCCCGCCCCCCTGACCCTGCCAACACCAGGGCACAGAGGAGTTGGCCCATGGCTTTC
>NW_022444785.1:0-3094 GCF_009761245.1 Sapajus apella
ACTTTCTGTAATCATTTTCAGCGCATGTATGAGGAAAGGTATTTAGAGGCCTCCACCCCGCCAGATTGTTTCCTTGCAGATTAAGGTATATTCTACTGACAAGGTTGGTCTTCACAACCTTCTCATGCAGGAGCTGATCACTGCTCCATTTCATGCAGGGGAAACTGAAGCTCAGAGGAGGAGGGACTTGCCCAAAAGCCCACAGCAAAATTTGAAGCTGGGGTCACTGTCCTCAGAGACATTTACCTTTTCCAAGAGTCAGATGTGTGCTAGGTCCACTGAAGCCCACTGCCCGCCCCCCACACCCCCCCCACCCTGGAGATGCAGGTGGGTGCACCACGTGAGCCCAGGCTGGCATTGTCCTGAGGGCATTCCAGGCCAGAAATCAGGAATGTGGGAGCCCAGCTGAAGGGGCCTGAGGCCTCCAGCAATTGGAAGGAGAGATGCTGATGGGGTTGAGGCTGGGTAAACGCGTGCATCTTTGTGGTGGATGAAGTGGGATTCTGTGTGTGAAGAAGGAGGCAGGCTTGGGGTGCGAGACACCTTTGCTGGATGGAGCTGATGTGAGCCTTGGGGAAGCTGAACGTCGCAATGGCAACAGCAGCAGCATTGACCCCAGATAATGTTATGTCCCAGGCATGCCCTATGTGGGAGCACATGGACTGCAGAGGGAGACTCCAGGTGCTGGCCTTGTGCCAGATGCGGTTTGGGACGTCTTCCTTGCAGAAGTGAGAATAATAATGCCCCCCATGTTATTGTCAAGATTCAGGGGTCACCCAAGTTGTTTAGCACAAGCTCCAGCACCCACTAAGCACACAGTAACCCACAGCCGTGATCTCTCCACCTGAGCAGGTATCAGAGTGGGGACTGAGAGACTGCAGAAAGCCTCGGAGTCCCAGACGCTGCAGGCTTGGAGGGGGGCCCTGGGGAAGGCCGACTACTGACTTGGAGAGGTCCAGGCAGGGCTTGAGTTGGGCAGATTACAGGCAGGGGTGCTCCCTGTGAGATGCCCAAGCTGGCATCAGTCTTGGGGCCCCAGATGAGGCTGCCCCTCCCAGAGCCTTCCTGTAGAGTGGCTGGTGCCTGTGATGGCCGGGCACCAGGGACCTTATCAGGAGGGCTGACAGGTCCCAGGCAGAATCTCAGAGGACTGCCCCTTTCAGAGGTGGAAGAAAGGTCAGAGGACATGCCACACGGGCTCCTGTGGGGTCAAGATGCTTAATGGAGCTATATGTCTGGTGACACCAGGCCAGCTGCCCAGGATGGTTCACCCCATGGCCCGGCCACACCCTCTCTCCAGCCTGTCCGAGACAGTGCATGTGTCTGGAGGGGACCCGGTGACACCCTTGCTCAGATGGAGCTGTCCTCAGGGAGGGGTTCCCAGCCATCCCCTAAGGTCCCTCCAGCCCGACCCAGCACTCTCCCCGAGGTGGGCAGTCCCCGATGTGCAGGGATAAGCTTGTCTACTGTCCCCAGGGCCTGACCTAGCCTTGTGTGCCCTGCCGGGTACCAGCAGGGCTTATAGCCTCAGCACAGGCCGTGCCTCCTGGGCACCCACTCAAGGGCTTGGGGGCTCCTCAGAGGAGGTGACAGCTGAGCTGAGATGAGGAGGACCCAGGCTGGTGAGGCAGAGCCAGGGTCTCAGGGAGACAGTCCATAAAGTCACAGGGAGACCTTGGCCCAAGAGGGTGAAACCAATACCCCAAACTTGCCCCCAAGCCTGCCCCACTCTAACCAGGACAGGGTCAGCGTGGGGGGCTGGCAGCGTCCACTTTTCACTTCTTTGCCATGGACACTCCCATGCCCCCATCTTCCTCCAGCAGCATAGGAATCCCCAAGGGCCCCCCATCAGCCCCAGCTCCTGAACTAGAGGGCTCAAACTGTGAGAATATCAGCAACCTGTGCCTTCCAGCAGGGTCGCCAAGGTGAGCTCCCTTGGGTGGAGGACAGGGACAGACGGAGCTGCACATATCACAGCTAAAGGCCCTGGCTCTCCCTGTCCCAGCTCCTTCTGGAGCTCCTTCAGGAGCTCCAGGTCTCATGCAGAAGCTGTCTCCTTGGCCGCTGTGGGAGGCGTTTCAGTCCCAGGTCTCAGCCGGTGGTGGCCCAGCAGCACGGTCAGAGCTGGGCCTGCCTGGTTCCCTGGGCTGCCACTCTAAGTCCAAGGAGGCACCGTTGGGCAGTGAGCCCTCCCTGAGCCCCAACCTCCGACCTTCCAGGCAGTGGCCCAAACCATGGCTCCTGAAAAGGAAAACCTGGGAATTCCTTCAATGTCCACCGTCGGTGTTGATGAGCTCAGGGCACCATGGGTGTGCCCAAGATCGTGAGCCCCTCCCTGCATGTCAGTAACAGGGACACACGTCTCTGATGAGCAGGGAGGAAGAGTCTGAGTGCCTGAAGCTGTCTGCCCACGCAGGCCACATGTGGATGGGGGCAAGGACACGGAACTGAGGAATACAGGACTTGGAGGACTCCCGTCTCATATGGCAATGTTTCTGCATGGACCACTCTTCTATAAAGACTCACCATCATTTTTCACACAGTAATAATGCCATGAGATAACCCCGTAGTTTATATCGTAATGTGGAACAGCCAGAGCCAGTTGGAGACCAACATGCCCCTGAGGCTGACCCATAGCCGGGGCCGCTGGAACCAGGCTCTTTGGGGTATTTAAGATTTCTTTAGCCAGGCCTCGGGGGCACAGCAGGGAGCGCCTTCAGAGCTGTTCAAGGCCTTTGTCTGCCCTCTGGGAAGGGCTCTGGGTGGAGTTAAGTGAGGGGCCTGTGCTCCCCCACTAGGTTGTTCCAAGCACAGGCGGCTGGGCTCTGCCAAGCTCACGGGTGCCCTGTGAGCAGCTCTGACGTCGGTGGAAAGTGCTCACAGTGAGTCTATGGTCAGAATTGTGCCCAGCATTGATTTTCCTTCTGCTCTCGAGCTGGGCTTTGCTGTTGGTACTCACTGTGCGTCCAGGTGCTGAGCAAGCTGACCCTGGCCTCCCTGGCCTCCTGACTACAAGACGCTAATGTCTCCCTATGCATCCCGCCCCCCTGACCCTGCCAACACCAGGGCACAGAGGAGTTGGCCCATGGCTTTC
>NW_022444786.1:0-3093 GCF_009761245.1 Sapajus apella
CTGGGGCTGGGCCTGGGCATCGCCTGGGCATAGGGCTGGGGCTGAGGCTATGCCTGAGGCTGGGACTGGGGCTGGGGCTGGGGCTGGAACTGGGGCTGGGGCTGGGGCTGGGGCTGGGGCTAGGCCTCGTCCTCTGGCTGGGGCTGGGGCTGGGCGTTAATCAGTAAGTTGACCAGGTTGTTAAAACCAGGTATCCAAATCCAGCTCAATAAAGGACTATTTCAGTTACCTCATCTTGAGAAATCAACAGGGAAAACACCCAGTAGGCTTAAGGTCCTGGGCCAGGGACACGGAGTTGGGGAGAAAGCTTCGGTGGATCTGGGCATCAGCCTGGGCCTGGGCCTGGGCATGGGAATGGGCTTAGAGCTGGGGCTGGGGCTGGGGCTGGGGTCTGGAGTTAGCGGTAAAGCTGGGGTTTCAGCTTTGACGTGGAGATGAAGGTAAAGCTGGGCCTGGGGCATGGAGTTGGGGTAAAGCTAGGGTTGGGGATGTGGCTGGGCCTGGGGTTGTATCAGTAAATTTGGCCAGGTTGTTTAAACCAGGTATGTAAATCCAGCTAAGTTAAGGAAAATTTCAGCAACCCCAGGTTTTGATATCAACAGGGAAATCACCCAGCAGGATTAAGGTCCTGGGCCTCAGACATGGAGTTTGGGAGAAAGCTATAGCTGGGCCTGGGCCTGGGCATCGGCTTAGGGCTGAGGCTGAGGCTGGGCCTGGGCCTGGGCCCGGGCCTGGGTCTGGGGCTGGGGATGGGTCTGGGCCTGGGACTCGAGATGGAGCTGGGGCAGGGGCTTTGGCTGGGCCTGGGATTTAATCAGTAAGTTTGGCCCGATTGTTAAAACCAGGTATCCAAATCCAACTCAATAAAGGACTATTTCAGTAACCTCCAGTTGGGAAATTAACAGGGAAAAGAATCAGTGGCATAAAGGGCCTTGGCAAGGGACTTGGAGTAGGGGAGAAAGCTACGGCTATGGCCAGGCCTGGGCCTAGACCTAGGCCGAGGCCTGGGCCTCGGCTTGTGCATGGTCATGGTCATGGGCATGGGAATGGGCCTAGAGCTGGGGCTGGTTATGAGGCTTGGCCCGGGTTGGGCCTGGGAAAACGCCCAGTAGGAATAAGGGCCTGGGCCACAGACACGAAATTCGGGAGAAAGCTATAGCTGTGCCTGGGCCTGGGCATTGGCTTAGGGCTGGGGCTGGGCCTGGGGCTAGGCCTGGGTCTGGGCCAGGGCCCGGGGCTGGGGATGGGGCTGCTCCTGGGACTCGGGCTAGGCCTCGAGATGGAGCTGGGTCAGGGGCTTTGGCTGGGCCTGGGATTTAATCAGTAAGGTTGGCCCGATTGTTAAAACCAGGTACCCAAATCCAGCTCAATAAAGGACTCTTTCAGTAACCTGAAGTTGAGAAATCAACAGGGAAAATACTCAGTGGCATTAAGGGTCTTGGCAAGGGACTCAGAGTCGGGGAGAAAGCTGTGGCTATGGCTGAGCCTGGGCCTGGGCTTGGGCATGGTCATGGTCGTGGGCACGGGAATGGACTTTCAGCTGGGGCTGGTTATGCGGTTGGGCCTTGGCTTGGGCCTGGGGCTGGGACTGGGGCTGGGGCTGCGATCTGGAGTTAGGGGTAAAGCTGGGGTTTGTGCTTAGACGTGGAGTTGGGGGTAAAGGTGGGCCAGGGGCATGGATTTGAGGTAAAGCTAGGGTTGAGGATGGGGATAGGGATGGGGTTTAATCAGTAAGTTTGGCCAGGTTGTTTAGACAAGGTATCTAAATCCAGCTAAGTTAAGGAGTATTTCACTAACCCCAGGTTTTGATATCAACAGGGAAAACGCCCAGCAGGATTAACGGCCTGGCCCACGGACATGGAGTTTGGGAGAAAGCTATAGCTTTGCCTAGGCCGGGGCATGGGCTTAGAGCTGGGGCTGGGGCTGGGGCTGGGTTTTAATCAGTAAGTTTGGCCAAGTTGTTAAAACCAGGTATCCAAATCTAGCTTAAGAAAGGACTATTTCATTAACCTGAAGTTGAGAAATCAGGGGGAAAGCACCCAGTAGCATTAAGGGCTTGGGCCAGGGACACGGAGATGGGGAGAAAGCTACGGCTACAGCTGGGCCTGGGTCTGGGCATGGTCATGGGCATGGGAATGGGCTTCGGGCGGGGACCAGTTTTGGGTTTGGGGCAGGGCTTGGGCCTGGGCCTGTGGCTGGGGCCGGGATCTGGAGTTAGGGGTAAAGATTGGGTTTGGACTTGGACGTGGAGTTGGGGGTTAAGCTGGGCGTGGGGCATGGAATTGGGTTACAGCTATTGTTGGAGCTAGGGCTGGGTCTCGGGTTTAATCAGTAAGTTTGGCAACGTTGTTAAAACCAGGTATCTAAATCCAGCTAAGTTAACGAATATTTCAGTAACCCCAGGTTGAGATATCAACAGGGAAAACACCCAGTAGGATTAACGACCTGGGCCAGGGACACGGAGTTGGGGGGAAAAATTCTGCTGGGCCTGGGTCTTGGCCTGGGCATGGGCTTAGGCCTGGGGCTGGGGCTGGTGCTGGACCTGGGCTTTAATTAGTAAGTTGGGCCAGGTTGTTAAAACCAGGTATCCAAGTCCAGCTCAATAAAGGACTATTTCAGTAACCTCAACTTGAGAAATCAACAGGGAAATCTTCCAGTGGGATTAAGGGCCTGGGCTAGGGACACTGAGTGGGGAGAAAGTTTCGGCCGGTCCTGGTCTTGGGAATGGGGTTAGGGCTGGGGCTGGGGTTGGGGCTGGGGTTGGGGTTGGAATATGAAGTTAGGGGTAATGCTGGGGTTTTGGCTTGGACGTGGAGTTGGGGGTAAAGCTGGGCCTGGAGCATGGAGTTGGGGAAAAACTGGGGCTGGAGCTGTGGTTGGGCCTGGGGTTTAATCACTAAGTTTGGCCAGGTTGTTAAAACCAGGTAATAACTCCAGCTAAGTTAAGGAATATTTCAGTAACCCCAGGGTGTGATATGAATAGGGAAAACACCCAGTAGTATTGAGGGCCTGGGCCAGGGACATGGAGTTTGGGAGAACCATGTACCTGGGGCTGGGCCTGGGCATCGCCTGGGCATAGGGCTGGGGCTGAGG
>NW_022444787.1:0-1386 GCF_009761245.1 Sapajus apella
AAAGACTGAAAATTGTGAAAACAACAAGTATAGCTTTTATTAGTCAGGGTTCTCCAGAGAGACAAAGCTATATTATGTATACCTATCTACCTATCTATATACCTATCTATCTATCTATTTACCTACCTATCTACACACACACACACACACACACACACAAAGTAAATACTTACCATTATGTTACAATTGCCTACAGTATAGGATACAAGACATGCTGTACAGGTTTGTTGTCCAGGATTAACAGGCTATACCATACACAATAGGTATGTAGTAGGCTGCACCATCTAGGTTTGTGTGAGCATACTCCACCATATTCAAACAATAACAAAATTGCCTTATGCGTTCCTCAGAACATATGTCTGTTCTTAAGCTACACATGACTGTACAGGAAAGAGAATCTATCAGAAAAATTGCTTGCTTGATTATGGAGTCTGAGTATTTCCAGTAAAAGGCGTCTGTCTTTAAGCTGGTGTCCCAGGTATATCAATATCCTGGCTGAGCTTAAGTGTGAAAGTCTCAGAACCAGCTTCTGGAGAGAAAGAAATAAAATTGTCATTTTCTCTGACCTTTTTCTTCTATCTGAGCTATGAGCTGATTGGGTGGTGCCCACCCACACAGAGGAATGATAGTCCTCCACTGACCTCATCAGCTCACATGTCTCTCTCCTCTGAAAACACCTTCACAAACTCAGCCAAAAACAATGCTTTACCAGTTCCCCAGGTATTGCTTAATCCACTCAAAGTGACAGCTAAAATTAACCAACATACCACAGAAATATAATTACACATATTTCAGTTTAAAAAAAACCCTACAATATGTCAGTTCAGAGTTTGAGTAGTCCTAAGAAGAAATTAATTTAATCCATAAAAAATATAAAGACCCCAGTTCTTTCATTATTTCTTTTCTTTCCTAGTGAACCCAGATTGGTTTAATTGCTGTCTTTCTGGTTTACTTTTGTTTTAAAGAGCTGGGTTTCTGTGTCCCTCTCCCTAAAAATATTTCATAATACCCTATGGCCATCTTCTCATATTTTGTTAGCCATTGTAGAATTTCTGCCCTTCTTCCGTAGTCATTCAGTGGTTATTTGAAACTGGAAAAGGAACCACAATGATTTATTTTAGAATACTTAGACCAAAACTCAAGTTCTATATCCACATCCAGGAAATAGGTATGTGAAAGGAAATTAAATTTGGGGACCCCAGATTCATTTAGCCAAAGGAAAAACTCAAGCTGGATACTGGGTCATGCATACCCGTTCCCTGCTTTTGGTTTCTAGATAAGATGGCTACAGGATGAAAAGCTATATGCCTCCCCAATATTTTGCTTACTAAGAAGTTCCTGGTACGCTGATAAAATGCAAATTGATGGCTTATCTTTTTTTTTTTT
>NW_022444787.1:1486-3093 GCF_009761245.1 Sapajus apella
ACCTCCTGATTCACCCACCTCAGCCTCCCAAGGTGCTGGGATTACAGGTGTGAGCCACTGCACCCGGCAGATGGCTAATCTTTACAGGAGCAATCACCCTGGCCCACCAGACACAAATGCAAGTCTGATTGGTCCCCTATCCCATTTTGTTTCTGTTATCTTATGTAAAATGCAGGTTTTCTACACTCTTTCTGCCCCTTTTGTTTATGTAAAACTGTGTGCTGCTCGATATCCCACCCTTTCCCCTTTAAATTTGGAGCTGTCAGCATCATCTTCAGAGAAAGGCTGTCTTTCCGGCACATTTTTTTTTGTTTGTTTTTTGTTTTTTTGAGATAGAGTTTCACTCCATCGCCAACTGACAGGCTGGAGTTCAGTGGCGCGATCTCAGCTCACTGCGACCTCCGCCTCCTGGGTTCAAGCAATTCTCCTGCCTCAGCCTCCTGAGTAACTGGGATTACAGGTGCACACCACCACGCCCAGCTAATTTTTGTATTTTTAGTAGAGACGGGGTTTTGCCATGTTGTCCAGGATGGTCTCAAGCTCCTGACCTTGTGATCTGCCCACCTAGGCCTCCCAAAGTGCTGGGATTACAGGCAAGAGCCACTGCTCCCAGCCTCAGGCACATTCTTAACTTTGGCAAATAAATCCCCTGAAATATTGAGACTTTTATCATCACTTTCTTTGATTGACAGGTACTTGAATAGATTTGTATTGTGTTACAGACAGGAACTAGGAATAGAAGGGATAGTGAGGCAACTAGTCAGTAATGTCTGCTATAAAGCCTGAAGGATGAATATTTCATCCTTATGTGTGAGTTTTTCATTTTTGCTACAGAAGAAATTGTTTGTTCTGCTTTAATTAACACCCTAAAGTAAAGAACATACAACTATCACGTATCACCACATGTTCAGAAGCTTTTCACCAACCCAGGCCCTCAAATGATGTGTTGCTCTTTCTTCCTCAGGAAGATGAATTCTGGATTCTTGCAAGCCTTCCAGAGGGCACTCACCTGCCCCATCTGCATGAACTACTTCATAGACCCAGTCACCATAGACTGTGGGCACAGCTTTTGCAGGCCCTGTTTATACATCAGCTGGCCAAACTTCCCAGTTCTTGCTAAGTGCTCTGAGTGCAAGAAGACAACATGGCAGAGAAACCTCAAAACTGACATTCGTGTGAAGAAGATGGCTTCCCTTCTCAGAAAAGTCAGTCTCCAGCAGTTCCTGAGCGCTGAGGAGCAAATGTGTGGGGCTCACAGGGAGACAAAGAAGATGTTCTGTGAAGTGAACAAGAGCCTGCTCTGTTTGCTGTGCTCCAACTCTCAGGAACACCAAGATCACAGACACTGTCCCATTGAATGGGCTGCTGAGGAATGCCGGGTAAGTATGCCTCTGAAGATCAATTTCTGTAAAGGATACATAATATTCCTGTGAGTATATTTTCTTGGTGATTAGAGGAAGCCATCTCTGAGTCCCTTAAGCATCTCTGTTTTAAAGTTTCCTAGCTCCAGACTTCAGAGTTTTGACAAACATGAAGGGGAAACAAAGGAAACAGTTTTCTCTGGGACTGACTTGTCTTTCATTCTGGGCTCCCTCCCTATGTCAGGG
>NW_022444788.1:0-3092 GCF_009761245.1 Sapajus apella
GGCCATTTTCACGACATTGATTCTTCTAACCATGAGCATGCAATATTTCTCCATCTGTTTGTGTCCTCTCTTGTTTTCTTGAGCAGTGGTTTGTAGTTCTCCTAGAAGAGGTCCTTTACATTCTTTGTTAGTTGTATTCCTAGGTATTTTATTCTCTTTGTAGCAATTGTGAATGGCAGGTCGTTCTTGATGTGGCTCTCTTTAAGTCTGTTATTGGTGTATAGGAATGCTTTTGATTTCTGCACACTGATTTTGTATCCTGAGACTTTGCTGAAGTTGCTTATCAGTTTCAGGAGATTTTGGACTGAGACGATTGGGTCTTCTAAATATACAATCATGTCATCTGCAGATAGAAATAGTTTGACTTCCTCCTTTCCTAATTGAATACCCTTTATTTCTTTTTCTTGCCTGATTGCTCTGGCTAGAACTTCCAATACTATATTGAATAGGAGTGGTGAGACAGGGCATCCTTGTCTAGTGCCAGATTTCAAAGGGAAAGCTTCCAGTTGTTGTCCATTCAGTATGATATTGGCTGTGGGTTTGTCATAAATAGCCTTTATTATTTTGAGATATGTTCTGTCAATACCTAGTTTATTGAGAGTTTTTAGTATAAAGGTTGTTGAATTTTGTCAGAGGCCTTCTCTGCATCTATTGAGATAATCAATAGATGGTTTTTGTCTTTGGTTCCGTTTATGTGACGAGTTACGTTTATAGACTTGTGTATGTTGAACCAGCCTTGCCTCCCCAGGATGAAACCTACTTGATCATGATGGATAAGCTTTTTGATGTGCTGTTGCAATCGGTTTGCCAGTATTTTATTGAAAATTTTTGCATCTATATGTTCATCATGGATATCGGCCTGAAGTTTTCGTTTCTTGTTGAGTCTCTGCCAGGTTTTGGTATCAGGATGATGTTGGTCTCATAAAATGATTTGGGAAGGATTCCCTCTTTTTGTATTGTTTGGAATAGCTTCAGAAGGAGTGGTACCAGCTCCTCTTTGTATGTCTGGTAGAATCTGGCTGTGATCCCATCTAGACCTGGGCTTTTTTTTAGGTGGTAGGCTATTAATTGCTGCCTCAACTTCAGTCCTTGTTATTGGTCTATTCAGGGTTTCAACTTCTTCCTGGTTTAGGCTTGGGAGGATGCAAGTGTCCAGGAATTTATCCATTACTTCCAGGTTTACTGGTTTATGTGCATAGAGTTGTTTGTAGTAATCTCTGACAGTGGCTTGTATTTCTGTGGAATCTGTGGTGATATCCCCTTTATCGTTTTTTGTTGCGTCTATTTGATTATTCTGTCTTTTCTTTTTATTAATCTGGCTAGTGATCTGTCTATTTTGTTGATCTTTTCAAAGAACCAGCTCCTGGATTGATGATTTTTTCAAGGGTTTTTTGTGTGTCTATATCTCCTTCAGTTCTGCTCTGATCTTAGTTATTTCTTGTCTTCTGCTAGGTTTTGAGTTTTTTTGATCTTGCTCCTCTAGCTCTTTCAATTTTGACAATAGGGTGTCGATTTTAGATCTTTCCTTGCTTCTCATGTGGGCACTTATTGCTATATATTTTCCTCTAGACACTGCTTTAAATGTGTCCCAGAGATTCTGGTATGCTGTGTCTTTGTTCTTGTTGGTTTCGAAGAACATCTTTATATCTGCCTTCATTTCATTGTGTATCCAGTCAAGATTCAAGAGCCAGTCCAGTTTCCATGAAGCTGTGCGGTTCGGAGTTAGTTTCTGAATTCTGAGCTCTAACTTGATTGCACTGTGGTCTGAGAGACTGTTTGTTATGATTTCTGTTCTTTTGCATTTGCTGAGGAGTGATTAACTTCTGATTATGTGGACAATTCTAGAGTAAATGGGATGTGGTGCTTAGAAGAATGTATATTCTGTGGATTTGGGGTGGAGAGTTCTGTAAATGCCTATTAGGTTTGCTTGGTCCTGGTCTGAAATCCAGTCCTGGATATCCTTGTTAATTTTCTGTCTCGTTGATCTGTCTAATATGGACAGTGGAGTGTTAAAGTCTCCCACTATTATTGTGTGGGAGTCTAAGTCTCTTTGGAAGTCATGAAGAACTTGCTTTATGTATCTGGGTGCTCCTCTATTGGGGGCATATATATTTAGGATCGTTAGCTCTTCTTGTTGCATTGATCCTTTTACCAGTATGTAATGTTCTTCTTTGTCTGTTTTGATCTTTGTTGGTTTAAAGTCTATTTTATCAGAGACTAGGATTGCAACTCCTGCTGCTTTTTGCTCTCCATTTGCTTGGTAAATCTTCCTCCATCCCTTTATTTTGAGCCTGTGTGTATCCCTGCATGTGAGATGGGTTTCCTGGATACAGCACAACAATGGATTTTGGCTTTTTATCCAGTTTGCCAGTCTGTGTCTTTTGATTGGGGCATTTAGCTCATTTACATTTAAGGTTAATATTGTTATGTGTGAATTTGATCCTGCCATTTTGATGCCAGGCTGCTAGTTTTGCCTGTTATTTGATGCAGTTTCTTCATTGTGTCGATGCTCTTTACCATTTGGTATGTCTTTGGAGTGGCTGGTACTGGTTGTTCCTTTCTGTGTTCAGTGCTTCTTTCAGGAGCTCTTGTAAAGCAGGCCTGGTGGTGATGCAATTTCTGAGTAATTGCTTCTTCGTAAAGGATTTTATTTCTCCTTCGTTTATGAAGCTTAGTTTGGCTGGATATGAAATTCTAGGTTGAAAGTTCATTTCCTTAAGGATGTTGAATATTGGCCCCCACTCTCTTCTGGCTTGTAGGGTTTCTGCGGGGAGATCCGCTGTGAGTCTGATGGGCTTCCCTTTGTGGGTAACTCGACCTTTCCCTCTGGCTGCCCTTAGCATTTTCTGCTTCATTTCAACCCTGGTGAATCTGACGGTTGTGTGCCTTGGGGTTGCTCTTCTTGAGGAATATCTTTGTGATGTTCTCTATATTTCCTGGACTTGAATATTGGCCTGCCTTGCTAGGTTGGGGAAGTTTTCCTGGATAATATCCTGAAGAGTGTTTTCCAGCTTGGATTCATTCTCTCTGTCACATTCAGGTACACCAGTCAAACCTAGATTAGGTCTTTTCACATAATCCCATATTTCCTG
>NW_022444789.1:0-2487 GCF_009761245.1 Sapajus apella
GTTGCACTGAACTGAGATCCCGCCATTGCACTCCAGCCTGGGTGACAGAACGAGACTCCATTTAAATTAAAAAAAAAAAAAAAAAAGAGTCCAGTAGTGGCGGCTCATGCCTACAATCCCAAAACATTGGAGGGCCAAGGAGGGTGGATCAACTCAGGTCAGGAGTTTGAGGCCAGCCTGGCCAAAATGATGAAACCCCATCTCTACTAAAAATACAAAAATTAGCCAGGTGTGGTGGCAGGTGCTTACAATCCCAACTACTTGAAAGGATGAGGCAAGAGAATCGCTTGAACCTGGGAGGCAAAGGCTGCTGTGAGCGAAGGCCATGACACTCTGCACTCCAGCCTGAGCAGCAAGAGTGAAATTCCATCTCACGTACATACAACACACACACACACACACACACACACACACACACACACACACACGCACGCACGCATGCACGCACCAGTAAGAGAAAACTGGAGCTGAGTCCTACTCATTGTACTTACTTTCCTAAAATAAAACATTATAAAAAACATTACCACCAGGTAAGGTGGCTCACATCTGTAATGCCAGCACTTTGGGAGGCCAAAATGTGTGAATCACGAAATCAGGAGTTCGAGACAAGCCTGGCCAACATGGTGAAATCCATCTCTATTAAAAAAAAGTACAAAAATTAGCTATACATGGTGGCATGTGCCTGTAATCCCAGCTACTCAGGAGAGTGAGGCAAGAAAATTACTTGAACCCGGGAGGCGGAGGTTGCAGTGAGCTACTGCACTCCAGCCTGAGTGACAGAGCAAGTCTCCATACAAAACAAAACAAAACAAAACAAAACACAACACAACACATTACTCAGTAATACACTTTAGTTAAAGGGGAAAAAAGACTTACCACATTTTTTTTTTTGCAGAAAAGCTGATCCACTGTTTTTCTTAATTTGGTGATTCTGGCACACCATTCTTCCTTTACTATCGCAATACAAAAATACAAGTTTTCTAAATGTCATGAGTTTAATCATTTGGGTTATTAAGTATTATTATTATAAAATGGGTAGTATTTTTTTCCTGCGACTAAAATTATATCTAAGATTCCAGAATGTGTTTATTACTGAGACAATGCTAACACTGCACAAAAAAAAGAAGAACCAGACATTCATTGAAGCTGGAAAAAAGCAGAACTCAGTGTGTTCAAGAACAGCTACCAGGCCAGGCACAGTGTCTCACACCTGTAATCCCAGCACTTTGGGAGGCTGAAGTGGGCGGATCACCTGAGGTCAGGAGTTCAAGACCAGCCTGGCCAACATGGAGAAACCCCATCTCTACTACAAATACAAAAATTAGGTGGGTGTGGTGGCAGGTGCCTATAATCCCAGCTACTTGAAACGTGAAGTAGAAAGATTTGCTTGAACCCAGAAGGTAGGAGGATGAGGAGCTGAGATCATGCCACTGCACTCCAGCATGGGCAACAGAGCAAAACTCCACCTCAATAAACAAACAAACAAATAAATAAGAACAGCTAGCAGGTGACATTAGCTATGGGGAGACTAGGGAATGACCTTGCTGGCAATCCTTCCATTTTAGTAAATCTAAACAGTGTGATTCCATTCTGTTTTGTCCCCACTCCACACCAGAGCCAAAACTAGTGAGAAAATCAATTCTATTTCTATTTCTTTGAAAACACATCTAACAATTAAAAAATGATATGCATGCCTCCATACTCTAAAAGGAAACCTTCTTATGTCCTGGGTATCATGAGCATTTGATGAATGTTTGTTCAGTTGACTGGTTTAGACTTCAACAATAAACTGTTCAAGGCACTATGCTAGATAAATCTTGCATCTCAGAAGTAGGACAAAGATTGTTATTTTACTTCTGTCTACCCATTAATGCAACAGTTACATGTATTTATAATGGGTTAACACAAAGAAAATGAGTTGACTGTTTTAGAGAGTATTAGAATTTTGACAACATGAATTCTCTTATCCTGGCAAACAATTAATAGTTAGAGACTTACTATTTCATGTGGAATGTACCATTAAAGAAATCAATGTTCATCATTAAATAATTATTGCACATAATCTTCTCATCTAACTTAAAACTGAAGACCTACCTCCTGAAGCCAGTTTATCAAGTTATAATTCTTCACATGTTGAATTCATAAGTTCGTGTCTGAAAGGTGAGAATATTTAATATTCACTAGGTAATATTTAGCAAACTAGTACATATTTATATTTATCCACTAGTACATATTTAATATTTAAATACCAAGGGTAGTTTTGTAAAGAAAAGACAGGCTGGGCACGGTAACTCTTGCCTGTAATCCAAACACTTTGGAAGACTGAGGCAGAGAGATCACAAGTCAAGAGTTTGAGACCAACCTGGCCAACATGGTAAAACCCCATCTCTACTAAAAATACAAAACTGAGCTGGGCATGGTGGCAGGTACCTGGAATCACAGCTACTCAGGAGGCTGAGGTGGAGAATTGCTTGAACCCAAGAAGGG
>NW_022444789.1:2497-2911 GCF_009761245.1 Sapajus apella
ATCTGCCTGCCTTGGCCTCCCAAAGTGCTGGGATTACAGGCATGAGCCACCATGCCCGGCCAAATACCGAATTTAACAAAGCAGATAAAGAGAAACAATTAGTTTTAAAAATACAATATTAATTAAATCCCTAAGATCCAGGGCTTTCCAATAAATATGTAAATAAATCCCCAATATCTATGCTGAAAGTTGAAAAGAAATGCTACCTGATAATTTAAGAGATACAACTTTTCCTTAGCTTTGCTGTAATCTATAAACAAATAATGTTTCTAATATTTAGACAGACACTATAAGATGAACAGTGACTCCACTGTGTAAATTCTCATGAACAAAGTATTACAGGACTTTTACAGTTTAGACATACCATATTTTCTTTCAGATAATTCTTCAGTGTGTTTACATGGATCAGCAATA
>NW_022444789.1:2921-3092 GCF_009761245.1 Sapajus apella
GGCATGCACCGTGCCTGGCTAATTTTTGTATCTTTTTGTAGAGACGGGATTTTGTCATGTTGGTCAGGCCGGTCTCAAACTCCTGAGTCCCAGCCATCCTCCCGCCTCGGCATCCCAAAGAGCTGGGATTACAGGGCCCAGGCAGCCTCAATTCTTCTTTAAGCAGTCCCC
>NW_022444790.1:0-3092 GCF_009761245.1 Sapajus apella
AAGCTAAGGGCATGTTTGAGTCCGGCCTGGACTTCAGCCCTGCTGTCGCTACTCTGCTAGGACAAAGGGAGGCACTGATCCCCAGGGGTCATCCCAGAGCCTGGTACATTTCTGACTATCAGCATCTTTGCTACCTTCTCTTTCATTTTCCTATGATCCTGTTTCCTTTCACAGCTGTTCCCTATTTGAGGGACAGCAAGTTCCTGCAGGTCTAGAATAAGGGCCCAGGGCCATGGCGACCGCCCATGGGATGAGCTAGGAGGGAGGGAGGAGGGGATGCTCAGTGTTTCTCTGTGTCCGTCACCAAACTCTTCATGGCTCTTCTTCTTCCTTTGGCATTTCTCGCTTGCTGGGCAAGTTTCAAAATGCCAGGACCCAAGCAATCTTCAGCAGCTGTGGCCAGGCACCCTCAGCCCAGGACGCAGGAAAGGCAGAGTCCTAAAGTCACTTTCCCATGGCCCTTCTGACCCCAAGGGCTTCCTTGAGGATGTGGAATCTCAGAGCCCATGGTCTGAGGATGCAGCCGAGTCCCCGGAGGCACAGGGGCATTCTGCACGCTTGTTCCACCCCCAGGCCCAGAGCTGCATCTTATTCATTCTATATCCCAGGCACCAACAAATAGCTTGGGATGTCATGGATGATTCATCAAGATGTGCTTAAAAGTTAAATGCACAGTAATGGGGCTAGGACTGCCACCCCTGGCTCCACTCCTCAAAGGAACAGGGCAAGAATTCTATCAGAGATACAGGATGGAATTTTTGTGGGGAGAAGTTACTTCATCTTAGCTGGATCATTTTCATCGCGCTTTCAGATGACACACACTTGGAATAAACATTGCACCATTGCAATGAGAATAACCCTAACTGCAGAGCTGGCAGCTGGCAGAGCCATTCATACAGGGAGGAAGCTGAGTTCCCTGCGGCCCAGCAGGAATATGCTGGGCACTGTGTGTGTGTGCTCCATCCATTCTTTATAAAGTGGCCTTGTGGTGCCCAGGACCCCTGTGGGCAAGCTGAGCAGTGGACAAAGACACAAGAAGAGGCAGCAGCCACGAAGGGCAGCAATAGGGCCACCGTGAGGGACAGAGAGCCGTGACTCATCTCTCCACCGACGCCCAGTTTTCATCTCCGCAGGCTTGATCAACTGTCAACTTTCACGGGAAAACGCCCAGGTCAAAGAAAGTTCTTCAGTTATTAGAAACACTGTGTGGTTTCCCCCAATTCCTTGGCCTCAGCCACTGTCATGAACTGAAACACAAGGCAATCTGCTATCAAGCTGGCCTCATTTGTTTTTGATTAGGATGTGTTAGAATGGGAAAGAAACATTTCTTTATCAGTTGAGATATGAATGGGCTGACGAAGGCTTGCAAAGCTTCAGAGGCAGCATTTCTGGTCTGGGGGCACCACCGGGATGCAGTCAGGGACAGCACATCAATAGCCACAAGGCTGCCCTCCCCATGTAGCATCCTCCTGAGTTCTGCCCTTCAGCGCAGTGCCCTCCCAGGACAGGCCAAGCCTCATCTCATTCACGAACTGGGAAGCCCTCATGGAGAGTCCGAACCCTTTGGCCTCCATGTCCAGCCCTGAGCCCAGCAGACACCTGCTGCGCCAGCCGTGCTGCTGTCAGCGCAGACACGCTGTGGTGATCACAGATGGAAGCTTCTGTGTCTGGGATTCACAGGCAAACAGTCACATCCATCTGCCGTCACATACAACTGCTGAACCAAACACCTCCTGCTGACACACCCCTGAGTAATAGCTGGCTATTTCCCTAAATCAATTTCATTGGAAACCACTGTGAATGTTCAAGGGAATGTGTTTCATTCTGTTCTGGAATGTGTCCAGGAGAGAGCACCAGGGGTCTCAGCTAGGTGCAGGCAATAGAAAGATGAAGGAAGTACAGACATCAATTTTTACTATACACACGTAACATAAAAATGCAGCATCTTAACCACTTTTCGGTGCATAGTTCAGTGGCATCAAGCACATTCACGTGGTTGTGCAACCATCACCCTCATTCTTCTCTAGGACTTTTTTGTCTTCCCAAACTGAAACTCTGTCTCCATTACACACCAATTCCCCATTCCCCTTCCACTAGCCCCCGGCAGCCACCGTTCGGCTCTGTCTCTATGAATTTGACTCCTCTAGGAACCTCACAGAAGGGGAATCACACAGTGTTTGTCCTTTTGTGACCCGCTTATTCCACTGAGCCGATATCCTCCAGGTCCATGCCTATTGTAGCATGTGTTAGAATCCCCTTTGTGTTGCCATCTGAGCAACATTCCATCACATCATATCATTCCACTTTTGGTTTGTCCATTCTTCTGTTGATGGCCACGTGGGTTGCTTTCCTTTGACTCTTGTGGATGATGCTGCAATGAACATGGGTGTGCAAATATCTCAAGGCCCTGCTTTCACTTCTTTTAGAATTTCAGAAGTGGAGTTGCTAGACCAGGTAGCAATACTGTTTCACTTTTGAGGACCACCATACTATTTCCCACAATAGTTGCCCCATTTTACATTCCCACCACTGACTTGAGTGTTTTTTTTAACAGAAACAGGTGTGAAGGCCTGATGTTAACTGCACAGATCCCATGCCCAGCAGACGTATGTGCAGCAGTGGCAGAGCTGGGATGGGAACCAGACTCCAGGTTTTACCAGGGAAGGCTTCTCCAGAGATGATCCTTAGCCAAATGCTGCAGGAGGCTGTACTCGCAGGGTATGGTGGTAAAACCAGAGGTGCTTGGCAGAAGCTCCCAGCAGTGTGCACAGGGAGGGGCCCTGCACTTGTGTCCCAGGAGTCCCCAAATCTTTGATGGTAAAGGCAGAGAAAACACCATTCTATGAAAGCTGCCACAATTAGAACCTGTTAAGACTGAGATAAGTCAGTCTTCTTTTAGAACACAAATTCTTTTAGAATTTTTTTTTCTTTTTGGCAAATAATTAGATCTAGGAAAACTGGCTGAAGGGACACTGAGTGATACAAATACAAAACAAAGAAGCCCAGCTACCATGAGTTCCGACTGCCACGAGGGCAAATCACAGGAACACATAAATAGCTGTCATTTACTGACATTAACATCTTGATTCATT
>NW_022444791.1:0-3090 GCF_009761245.1 Sapajus apella
CTACTCTAAAATTGACCACATAATTGGGAGTAAATCACTCCTCAGCAAATGCAAAAGAACGGAAATCGTAACAAACAGTCTCTCAGACCACAGTGCAATCAAGTTAGAACTCAGAATTCAAAAACTAACTCAGAACCGCACAGCTTCATGGAAACTGAACAACTTGCTCTTGAATGTTGACTGGATAAACAATGAAATGAAGGCAGAAATAAAGATGTTCTTCGAAACCAACGAGAATGAAGACACAACATACCAAAATCTCTGGGACACATTTAAAGCAGTATCTAGAGGAAAATATATAGCAATAAGTGCCCACATGAGAAGCAAGGAGAGATCAAAAATTGACACCCTATCGTCAAAACTGAAAGAGCTAGAGGAGCAAGATAAAAAAAAACTCAAAGTCTAGCAGAAGACAAGAAATAGCTAAGATCAGAGCAGAACTGAAGGAGATAGAGACACAAAAAACCCTTCAAAAAATCAATAAATCCAGGAGCTGGTTTTTTGAAAAGATCAACAAAATAGACAGACCACTAGCCAGATTAATAAAAAAGAAAAGGCAGAATAAACAAATTGATGCAATAAAAAACGATCAAGGGGATATCACCACAGATTCCACAGAAATTCAAACCATCATCAGAGATTATTACAAACAACTCTATGCACACAAACTAATAAACCTGGAAGAAATGGATAAATTCCTGGACACTTGCCTCCTGCCAAGCCTAAACCAGGAAGAAGCCGAAACCCTGAACAGACCCATAACAAGGTCTGAAGTTGAGGCAGCAATTAAGAGCTTACCACCCAAAAAAAGCCCAGGTCCAGATGGGTTCACAGCTGAATTCTACCAGACATACAAAGAGGAGCTGGTACCATTTCTTCTGAAACTATTCCAAACAATACAAAAAGAGGGAATTCTTCCCAAATCATTTTATGAGACCAACATCAGCCTGATTCCAAAACCCGGCAGAGACTCAACAAGAAAAGAAAACTTCAGGCCAATATCTATGATGAACATAGATGCAAAAATCTTCAATAAAATAGTGACAAGCCGATTGCAACAGCACATCAAAAAGCTTATCCACCATGATCAAGTAGGCTTCATCCCGGGGATGCAAGGCTGGTTCAACATACGCAAGTCTATAAACGTAATTCACCACATAAACAGAACCAAACACAAAAACCACATGATTATCTCAATTGATGCAGAGAAGGCCTTTGACAAAATTCAACAGCCCTTTATGCTAAAAACACTCAGTAAGCTAGGTATCAATGGAACGTATCTCAAAATAATAAAAGCTATTTATGACAAACCAACAGCCAATATCATACTGAATGGGCAAAAACTGGAAGCATTCCCCTTGAAATGTGGCACCAGACAAGGATGCCCGCTCTCACCACTGCTATTCAATATAGTATTAGAAGTTCTAGCCAGAGCAATCAGGCAAGAAAAAGAAATAAAGGGCATTCAAATAGGAAAGGAGGAAGTCAAATTGTCTCTATTTGCAGACGACATGATTGTATATCTAGAAGACCCCATCGTCTCAGCCCCAAACCTCCTGAAACTGATAAGCAAGTTCAGCAAAGTCTCAAGATACAAAATAAATGTGCAAAAATCACATGCATTCCTATACACCAATAACAGACTTAAAGAGAGCCAAATCAAGAACAAACTTCCATTCACAATTGCCACAAAGAGAATAAAATACCTAGGAATACAACTAACAAGGAATGTAAAGGACCTCTTCAAGGAGAACTACAAGCCACTGCTCAACGAAATAAGAGAGGACACAAACAGATGGAGAAACATCCCATGTTCATGGTTAGGAAGAATCAATATCGTGAAAATGGCCATACTGCCCAAAGTAATTTACAGATTCAATGCTATCCCCATCAAGCTACCAATGACCTTCTTTGCAGAACTGGAAAAAACCACCTTAAACTTCATATGGAACCAAAAGAGAGCCCGCATAGCCAAGTCAATTCTAAGCAAAAAGAACAAAGCGGGGGGCATCACACTACCAGACTTCAAACTATACTACAAGGCTACAGTAATCAAAACAGCATGGTACTGGTACCAAAACAGAGATATAGACCAATGGAACAGAACAGAGGTCTCGGAGGCAACACAACCTTTCTACAACCATCTGATCTTTGACAAACCAGACAAAAACAAGCAATGGGGAAAGGATTCCCTGTTCAATAAATGGTGTTGGGAAAGCTGGCTAGCCATGTGCAGAAAGCAGAAACTGGACCCCTTCCTGACGCCTTACACTAAAATTAACTCCAGATGGATTAAAGACTTAAACATAAGACCTAACACCATAAAAACCCTAGAAGAAAATCTAGGCAAAACCATTCAGGACGTAGGTGTAGGCAAGGACTTCATGACCAAAACGCCAAACGCATTGACAACAAAAGTCAAAATAGACAAATGGGACCTAATCAAACTCCACAGCTTCTGCACAGCAAAAGAAACAATCATTAGAGTGAATCGGCAACCAACAGATTGGGAAAAAATTTTTGCAGTTTACCCATCTGACAAAGGGCTGATATCCGTAATTTACAAAGAACTTAAGCAGATTTACAAGAAAAAAACTAACAAGCCCATTCAAAAGTGGGCAAAGGATATGAACAGACACTTCTCAAAAGAAGACATACGTGAGGCCAACAAACATATGAAAAAATGCTCATCATCACTGGTCATCAGAGAAATGCAAATCAAAACTACACTGAGATACCATCTCACGCCGGTTAGAATGGCGATCATTAAAAAATCTGGAGACAACAGATGCTGGAGAGGATGTGGAGAAATAGGAACACTTTTGCACTGTTGGTGGGAGTGTAAATTAGTGCAACCATTGTGGAAGACAGTGTGGCGATTCCTCAAGGACCTAGAAATAGAAATTCCATTTGACCCAGCAATCCCATTACTGGGTATATATCCAAAGGATTACAAATCGTTCTACTATAAGGACACGTGTACACGAATGTTCATTGCAGCACTGTTTACAATAGCAAAGACCTGGAACCAACCCAAATGCCATTCGACGATAGACTGGATAGGGAAAATGTGGCACATATACACCATGG
>NW_022444792.1:0-3090 GCF_009761245.1 Sapajus apella
GCTCCCACACCCAGCTAATTTTCATATTTTTGGTAGAGATGGGCTTTCATCATGTCCGTCAGGCTGGTCTGGAACTCCTGACCTCTAGTGATCTGCCTGCCACAGCCTCCGCAAGTTCTAGGATTACAGATGTGTGCCATTGCACCGTACCTGGCCAATGCCCAGCATTTTCTTTTTTTAGACTGAGTGCTGTTTTGTCACCCAGGCTGGAGTGCAGTGGCACAATCTCATCTTGCTGCAATCTCCGCATCCTGGGTTCAAGCAATTATGCGGCCTCAGCCTGCTGAGTAGCTGGAATTGCGGGTACCCGCCACCATGCCCAGCTAATTTTTGTATTTTTAGTAGAGATGGGGTTTCACCATATTGGCCAGGCTGTGTTGAACTGACCTAGTGATCCACCCACCTCAGCCTCCCAAAGTGCTGGGAATCCAGGCGTGAGCCACCACCACACCTGGTACCTAATTCCTATTCACTGGTCATGGATGGGAGCTATGGAACCTTTCCCCAGAACACATCCTGGCCCCATCAGAACATCAGGGTTCAGTCTCCTAAGAGATGTTCCTCTGTTTGTTTGTGCTACACACCCAAATAATCCATCTCAGTCCACTGTCAGACAACTTCCAGGATTGACAGTGGTTGTAGTCTAGCTGGAAAAACACTGAAGTAGGAGTCAGCAGACCCTTACTTAATGTGGCCTTGGGGAAACTGGAGCGATCACGCCTGTAATCCCAGCACTTTGGGAGGTCGATGTGGGAGGATTGCTTGAGCCCAGGAGTTTGAGAGCAGCCTGGGCAACATAGCAAGACCCATCTGTACAAAAAATTTCAAAAATTTTCCAGGTGTGGCAGTGTCCCCCTGTAGTTTCAGCTACTCAAGAGGCTAAAGTGTGAGGATTACCTGAGTCCTGGAGGTCAAGACTGCAGTGAGCCAAGGTCATGCCACTGCACTCAAGCTTGAGCTTCAAAGTGAGACACTGTCTCAGAAAAAAAAGCTAGAGCTTTTGTTTCACATTTGTAAAAGGTAAATGATATTATCTCCTTCATGGACTTACTGTGAGGATGGAAATACAGTTATCTCTCTTCCCTCTCCTTTTAGAAATACAATGAGATAGGCATAGTAGCCAGGTGAGCTGGCTCATGCCTATAATCCCAGCAATTTGGGAGACTGAGGTGGGTGGATCACCGGAGGTCAGGAGTTCAAGACCAGCCTGGCCAATATGGTGAAACCCTGACTCCACTAAAACATCAAAAATTAGCCCAGCATGGTGACATGTGCCTACAACCTCAACTACTCGGGAAGCTGAGGCAGGAGAATTGCTTGAACCCAGGAGGTGGAGGTTGTAGTCAGCCGAGATCATCCCACATCACTCCAGCCTGGGAGACAGAGCAAGACTCCATCTCAAAAACAAACCACCACCACCAACAACAAAAATCCGGTGTGGTGGCTCATCTCTGTAATTTCAGCACTTTGGGAGGCCGATGTGAATGGATCACCTGAGGTCAGGAGTTCAAGACCAGCCTGACCAACATGCAGAAACTGCATCTCTACTAAAAATACGAAATTAGCCAAGCATGGTGGAGTGTGCCTGTAATCCCAGCTACTTTAGAGGCTGAGGCAGGAGAATTGCTTCAACCTGGGAAGCAGAGGTTGCAGTGAGCTGAGATTGCACCCCAGCAGGGACAGCGAGAAGGAAACTCCGTCTCAAAAATAATAATAATTAGATAGGCATAGTGCACAAGACAATGTTAGGTGACACCTGTGCCACAACTTAATACCACTTTGAGTCCGGACAGATGACCTAGGTCTCTGTGACTCAGTTTTTCCACCTGTCAGTTAGGAATCATATGAAGATGTACTCCTAAGATGATGCTCAAGACTAAATAATGTTACATATGAACATGCCTAGACCAGAACCTCCTGCATTTTAAATACCCTTCCCTTTTGGCTGTTATTGTTACTGTTATTATTTTACTAACTGGAGTGATTTCTAGCCTACAGAAAAAGGATCCGAAGTTTATGAACAAGACCATTATTCCTTACCAACTGATTAATAACCCTAATTTTGGGGAGAAAGAGGTAGAAAGGGAACTTTCCATATAAATTTATATATATATATATATATATATATATATATATATATATATATGGCGTTTTAGGATTTGGGGTACATGTGAAGAACATGCAAGGTTGTTGCATAGGTACATGCATGGCAATGTGCTTTGCTGCCTTCCTCCCATTCACCTATATCTGACATTTCTCCGCATGTTAATGCTCCCCAACTCCCCACGACCTGCTGTCCCTCCCTTAGATCCCCCCCTACAGACCCCAGAGTGTGATGCTTTCCTCCCTGTGCCCATGTGTTCTCATTGTTCAACACTCCCTTATGAGTGAGAACATGAGGTGTTTGATTTCCTGTTCTTGTGTCAGTTTGCTGAGAACGATGGTTTCCAGGTTCATCCATGACTCTACAATGGACACAAACTCATTGTTTTTGATGGCTGCATAGTATTTCATGGTGTGTCTGTGCCACATTTTCCCTGTCCAGTCTATCATTGATGGGCATTTGGGTTGGTTCCAAGTCTTTGCTATTGTAAACAGTGCCAAAATGAACATTCGTGTGCACGTGTGCTTATACTAGAAAGATTTGAATATATACCCAGTAATGGGATTGTTGGGTCAAATGGAATTTCTATTTCTAGGTCCAGTAGGAATTGCCACACTATCTTCCACAATGTATGAATTAATTTACACTCCCACCAACAGTGTAAAAGTGTTTCTAATTCTCCACATCCTCTCCAGCATCTGTTGTTTCCAGGTTTTTTAATGATCGCCATTCTAACTGGTGTGAGATGGTATCTCAATGTAGTTTTGATTTGCATTTCTTTAATGACCAGAATTTTTTTATATGTTTGTTGGCCTCCTGTATGTCTTCTTTTGTAAAGTGTCTGTTCATATTCTTTGCTCACTTTTGAATGGGCTTGTTTTTTCTTGTAAATCTCTTTTAGTTCTTTGTAGATTCTGGTTATTAGCCCTTTGTCAGATTGGTAGATTGCAAAATTTTTTTCCCATTCTGTTGGTTGCCAGTTAACT
>NW_022444793.1:0-3090 GCF_009761245.1 Sapajus apella
TGTTTCTTAATAGGGACCGTATTTGGATCAAGGAATCTGAAATTGATGGTTAAATATTCTTTGCCAACTGGATCATTATGAATTTTATGCTTTTTTTTCACTCCTTTTCCATACTTTTGAGGTTTATTTTTGTACTGCTCTATCAGTTAGATTAACAAGAAGTGAGGAGAGTGGTAGGCATTCACTCAGACCGTTTGCAGAAGTCAGGCAAATTGAGTTGTTTTCCACGAAGAAGCAGTGGATCGGAAATAGGTGTATGTTACACATTTCACACAGACAGAAAAGTGTGTGTTTTCCACCAACCACGAATACTTTTAACAGTAGAAAAGTAAGTGTATTCTAGCTTCTTGTTTAAAAAGATTTGTATTGATCTCGTGTTTTATCAGTGGTGAATAGCGATTATCTTTTATATTTTACTTCAGGAGATAAGAATGTAGTAGTGTTAAAAAAAAAAAAAACTACTAAAGCAAATAGTTCCAACTAAGTATGGTGTTTAATGAAATATTTACCATTATAGAAAAAAAGTTTCTGAAGCATATGTATAGGAGAAGTGACTTAAACATCAAGTAGATTAATTTGAACTGTTTCTTGGTGAAACCAATCTGGCTAGTCACCATAAGGTGATTGAAAATGCATTTAGTTTAATTGTCTGTGTGAATCTGGAAACTGTGCTTGTTTCCTGTCTAGAAATCTCTGTTGTCATAGGTGGATGCCACAGCCCAAGTTCAAATTGATGATTGTAGTAACCAGTGTTCAGTGAGGTGGAGATTTAGACGACAACATTAAGTGTAGTATGTGGAAATTCGAGTTTTTTTAGAGTCATAAAGAAAATGTTGAAAATTGAACGTGTGTTTGCCTATCTCCCTCCCTAGAATCTGAACTCTCTAGAGACTCATTCTCATTACTGTAGGAAAAGCCTCCACATCCAAGGGTGCCAGCTGAGGTGGGCATTTGGAGACACGGGCCCTGCTTTATCTGTTTAGGGAGGGCCCCCTGTTCCAGTGTGCACAAGCGCAGCGTACAGATGAGCAGCGGCCCTAGCCCAGCACATTCCTGGCAGCTAATGGCAGCCCAAATATTTGTTGAAGGAATGAGCACATGCATTGATCTGAAGGTATTATTTATTAGGTCATAATAAACACAGTAACATTTTCATATTTAAAATATATATTCATAATCTAGATAAGATGACTATCCTGAGAAATGCAGATTTTCAGACCATAGGCTCTTTTCCTTTCTATATCAAATAAATGTTCAGCTCAGCACGTTTCTTACCACCGTCACGTACTACTGTTCTCGTGATAGGGATAAAATGATGATAAAACACAGATCCCAAAACGAGTATGGAGTTGAGGAGGGGATAGGTAAACATATAATTATGTGCCATGGTGAGAAATGAACAGTATGGAGATTCCACAGAGGTAGGGAGCCATATTTTGTCCCCATTGTAGTGGGGGCAGTTTGGAGTCAAGCAGAATGATGATTTAGGGAAGGGATGTTAACACCTGGATTTGGTTCTTCATGCTGGGAAATTGTCTGTGAAGCTGACAAGGCAGAGCGTGTGCATTTCATCCTGGGGTAGGAGCTTGTGAAGTAACCTGGGGACTCTGAGCAACTTTAAATTGTTCTCCATTTCTGGAGCATAAGAAGTTCTATTCAGGAGGGACAGGAGGGAGACAGAGAGGCAGGCGATTGGAGTGGGAGAATGAGGAGGAATCAGATCAGGAAAGGCCCTCAAGTTTGAGCCTATATTTCATAAGTAGAGTTAAAAGTTTTAATAAGAACACTTGGTTCTTTTCCTGAAATTAAGATATTTTTACAGTTTTCCAAAAGAACTTGAAATCAATTGGGCCTGACTTGTTTGTGAGCGTCTAGAAAGTTTCTTGAATAAGGTAGTTAAGAACTCTTAGCCACTGAGGAAAAGATTGAAGTAGATTAGCACCAGAAAGCATACTAAAGCCCCCTCAGTGGGACTTCTGATGGGTCTGGGGAAGACTTATGGGAAGAGGCGGCTTCTGAGCCAGTGTAGCTCATTCTGTAGCAGGGGAGGGCAGTGAAGCTCTGGGTCCCCCTGGATAACCCTGAGTAAGCAAAGGCACAGAGGAGATGGTGCTAAGTGGTGACACCTGGAAACTTCTGCTCTCCTTCTCACGGTGTCTGTGAGGACTCCAGCACTGGGAAGGATGTGGAGGTGAAAGTAAGCAGGTAACCGTCAGCTACTGAGATTAATTTTTGAGCAGCTCTCTTCTGTCTCGTTGTGACAGTTTGGAATATCAGGTTCGTTTTGCCCTACTTGTGATCCACTGCTTTGGTTTACTAGACAGCATCTCTAATACGATGAGATAAGAAATGTGGGGAGGGGAAATTGGGAGACCAGAAGAGGCGTCACAGCCCAGCTTGCCCTCGCTGTTTCTGTGGTCAACTCAGGAGTATTCACGAAACACGTCGCCTCTTTTTTTTTGAGACAGTCTCGCTCTGTCGCCAGGCTGGAGTGCAGTGGTGTGATCCCAGCTCACTGCAACCTCTGCCTTGCGGGTTCAAGCAATTCTCCTTTCTCAGCGTCTGGAGTAGTTGGGGCTACAGACACACCACCACACCCAGCTAATTTTTGTATTTTTAGTAGAGATGGGGTTTCACCATGTTGGCCAGGATGGTCTTGATCTCTTGATCTTTTGATCCCCCCACCTTGGCCCCCCAAAGTGCTGGGATTACAGGCGTGAGCCACCACGCCCAGCCCCCATTGCCTCTTTTGAGGCTTCCTGGGGAAATAGTTTGTGAAATATTTGTCTTGTGCTTGGTAATTAAGTCAGTATTAAAACATAGATACTTTATACTTTCTCAAATTATATATTTTTTATACTTCCATGGCAGTTTCATGTCTTAGAATATAATCTTTCTTTGATTTATTCTTGGTTCTTCTGCTGGGATAGATATATCCCTATGGATGTGCAAAGCCACAGGGTAATATGTCTTTCAGAAACATGAATGTTGCCTGGGGAAAAATAATACACTTGTCTGTGCATACAAACATATACACATATTAAAGTATTAGACAAGTATAAAAATGTACAATACTAGAATCTGTCATGG
>NW_022444794.1:0-3090 GCF_009761245.1 Sapajus apella
GATCGCCTGAGGTCAGGAGTTGGAGACCAGGCTGGTCTGGTCTCTAACATAGTGAAACCTCATCTCTACTAAAAATATAAAAACTAGCCGGGCGTGGTGGTGGGCTCCTGTAATCCCAGCTACTCGGGAGGCTGAGGCTGGAGAATCGCTTGAACCCAGGAGGTGGAGGTCGCAGTGAGCCGAGATCGAGCCATTGCACTCCAGCCTGGGCAACAAGAGTGGAACTCTGTCTCAAAAGAGAGAGAGAGAGAGAGAGATCATTACACCCAAGCTGGAGAGGGCTGTGACCGAGCAATGACCACGGAGGCCAATGGTCAAGCTGTCAACACGTGAGCAAGCAGATAAGCACAGTCACTTCACGGAGGGACGAGTGCTACAAAGACCATGAAAAGGCCCTAGGATAGACAGGGCAGGGGCGATATTGGAAGGATGCCTGGGAAAGGGCCCTTGGGTGATATGTCACCTCACCCAGCAGACAGGAATGGAGACCTGGGTGCCCTGAAGGAGTCTGTGACCCTGTGAGGCAGAGGGGACAGCTGAGCAAAGGCCCTGAGGGGTACAGGCTTGGCTGCTGCAGGAACAGGAAGGCCAGGGTGGGTGAGGCTGCTTCCTCATAGGCCAGTGGTCTCACTGCCTTTTGGGGGCACCTGCCCAGCCCTCTGGCCCCACGCTGGCATTTAGGAATACGAACGCAGTGAATCCTCTTCTTCCCCTGTCTCCTGAAACTCAGCCATCGTTGACTCTAAACTTTGGACCCAGAGGCACGAGATGAGAGAATTCCTGCCTCATGGAGACCAGGCCATGGGAAGGACCATGGCCCACCCCAGGGCAGGCTGGGAAAATCCCCAAGAGACAGGGACTCAGGCTGTGGGGCTGCTTCCCTGTGCCCCCACCCCCGCCTGCCTGGGCTCAGGTGCCCAGACATGTGCCAGTCTCTCCCTGGGGCGGGGTGCCCTGGCAGACAGAGCTTACCCAAGAGGAGATGATGCCATGGCTTCCTGGCCCAGGGACCAGCTCTGCCGAGGTGATGGGGCAGCATGTCAGGGCAGCAGGCCGGGGGGCCAGGCTGTCCCCACTCAGAGAAAGAAAGGCAGGGGCTGTTTCAGGGGCTCACAGCAGACCTCAGCTCTCCCACCCTCCCTGGGCCTGTCTGAGGACCTGAGGGAAGGGGGAGGGGGTGGAGAAAGAGACCGGAAAGGGGGAGGGGGAGGGGAGGGGCAGAAGCACCTCTTTAAGCAGGTTTTATGACAGCTGCCAGCTCCACCCGGTTGGCAGGGGTTCTGGATTGAGACGTCTTGGTGGAGACAGTCAGGCGGGTGGAGGGTACCCACCCCGGAGATGGCATAGCAGGCGGCTCAGACCAGCAGGCTTCACACCTGCCCACTGCCTTGGGAAGGGGTGGCCGGGTGTGTCTGGTGGCCCCTTGATGGACACCAAGGTGTCAGGTCCCTGCCCCTGTCTTTGGGTCACACTTCCCACTACAGGGGCAAATCCAAGAGCCCCTCTCACGCTTGTGACACCCCAGCAACTCCATGCTGCTTGGCCTCACACCCGTTCCTGGCCGCCCTGCCTGGAATGTCCTTCCGGAGCCAGCCCTAACACCCACCTCCGCCCGTCTAAGCCCTGTCCACCTGTCCAAGCCCTGTCCACCTGTCTAAGCCCTGTCCACCTGTCCCCCTCCTGCTAGCTGTTTGGGACTCAGCCCCAGAAGCCTCCCGATCCCTCCCTCTCTCCTGCGTTGGCTCAGTCCTGTCCCCTCCGTCCTCCAGCACAGGTGACAGCCCCTGTCTGCTCCTCGCTGGGCTGACTGTGCTGTCCTCCAGAGCACGAGGGACATGTCTAATTCACGTCCACATCCCCATGCCTGGCGCAGAGATGCTCGGGAGGTATCAGATGAATGAAGGAATGAGGGATGCAAGAAGCCACACGTCAATCTGATGGCCCCCTCCTCAACTGAGTGATCAAACTTGGCATCACCCCAGTGAGCAGCCGGGCGAGACATGTGCCAAACAAACCATGCAGCATCGTCCAGGCTTGCCAACATTTTACCACAACCCCAGCCAGGCATTAGGACCCGACTTCCAGTTTACAGGAAACCCACAGGTAGAGGAACCACCAGCTCATTGCTATGGGGAAAAGCGGGGGGATATGGGCAGGGGGGCAATCTTTTTGAATAAAAGAGAATGAAAAGACAACTACATGCTGTGTGTGAAGGAAAAGGGACATCAGTGTTTCTCCGGAAACCACTCACTGTGCCCTGCCCTGCAAGGTCCCTCTATGACCCCAACCCTGTTTGCTCAGCTATGAAATGAGGAATAAGGTCGCAGCATGAAGCCACAGAAGAGAAGGCAGAATGGGTGAGAAGCTGGAGGGCTCCGGAAGGAGGGAGCTGGAGCCCAGGGTTCAAGGCGGGGGTGGGAGGAGAAGGGGGGTGGGGCTTCTGGGTGGACTTGGTGGGAGGAGGGAGTGTGGAGGGGAGTGTGGTTGAGCTCGGCTGGAGGACAGGGATAGGGACAGGGCTCTGTGATGAGTCCGAGCCAGGCCTTGAAGGAGAGGTGAGTGTAGGTGGCAGGTGCCATGCAGGATTTCCACTTCCATCCCTGGGGGCTGACAAGGAAAGACTCTGACATTGTCCAGAGTCACAGCAGTGGCTCCTAAACCCACTCCGGAGCTGGGTACTGGGGGTCATGCCTAGCCACCCAGGAGAACCATGGGAGCCAGGGATGTACCCCAAAGCAGCACCCCTGCACCTCCCACCTCACGGCAGCTTGCAACTCCCAAGGAAGAGCTTTGCTGGGCTGCAGGCACTCGCCTTACCTGTCACAGCACACCTCACCCACCTGTGTGTACATATTGAGCAGGTCACTACGGTTTGGGGTTTGGGAAAGTTTTTTTTTTTTTTTTTTGAGACGGAGTTTCGCTCTTGTTACCCAGACTGGAGTGCAATGGCGCGATCTCGGCTCACCGCAACCTCCACCTCCTGGGTTCAGGCAATTCTCCTGCCTCAGCCTCCTGAGTAGCTGGGATTACAGGCACGCGCCACCATGCCCAGCTGATTTTTTGTAGTTTTAGTAGAGACGGGGTTTCACC